>NC_048299.1:144766771-144904736 GCF_013100865.1 Trachemys scripta elegans
ACTTGGCTAACTGCAGGGAAGGATTTCTTTTCAGGCACAGGCAAACAGCCCAGTAGGAATGGCCACCTCTGTCCCCTTAATTAAATTCCCGTATTTCAACCAGGTTACCATGAGTGATATCACTCTCCTGAGGATTACACAGCGAGATAAAGAACGGATGTTGCTTGAATGCCAGCAAACACCGGGACAATACGCTGCCAGGCTTTGTCATGCAATGATACTAGATTACTTGCTACTAGCATGGCATGGTCAAGTGTCCTACCATGGAGGACGGAATAAGGCTGCACTGCCCAGAAACCTTCTGGAAAGGCTTTTGGAGTACCTCCAGGAGAGCTTCATGGAGATGTCCCTGGAGGATTTCCGCTCCATCCCCAGACACGTTAACAGACTTTTCCAGTAGCTGTACTGGCCGCGAATGGATCCGAAGTCCTCAGGGCAAAGTAATCATTAAAAAACACTTGCTTTTAAAACAAATTTTATATTTAAAAAGGTAAACTCACCTGAGGTCCCTTCCATGGGGTCATGGTCTTGGATACTGGCTTGGGAGGGTACTTCAGTCAGGCTGAGAAAAAGATCCTGGCTGTTGGGGAGAACGGAGTGCTGTGTGCTCTCCACAAGCTCGTCCTCCTCCTCCTCCTCTTCCCCATCTGCAGAATCCTCAAGTGTAGCTGATGAGATTACCCTCGCCTCGGAATCCATGGTCAGAGGTGGGGTAGTGGTGGCGGCCCCCCCTAGAACTGCATGCAGCTCGTCGTAGAAGCGGCATGTCCGCGGCTCTGACCCGGAGCGACTGTTTGCCTCCTTTGTTTTTTGATAGGCTTGTCTGAGCTCCTTGACTTTCACGCGGCACTGATCTGAGTCCCTATTGTGGCCTCTCTCCATCATGCCCTCGGAGATTTTTTCAAAAGTTTTGGCATTTCGTCTTTTTGAATGAAGTGCTGCTAGCACTGAATCCTCTCCCCAAATAGCGATCAGATCCATTACCTCCCGTACGGTCCATGCTGGTGCTCTTTTTCAATTATCGGCCTGCATGGTTACCTGTGCTGATGAGCTATCTGTAGTCACCTGTGCTCTCCACGCTGGGCAAACAGGAAATAAAATTCAAATGTTTGCGGGGCTTTTCCTGTCTACCTAGCCAGTGCATCCGAGTTCAACTTGCTGTCCAGAGCGGTCACAATGGTGCACTGTGGGATAGCTCCCGGAGTCCAATACTGTCGAATTGCGGCCACACTAACCCTAATTCGAAATGACAATATCGATTTTGGTGCTACTCCGCTCGTCGGGGTGGAGTACAGAAATCGATTTTAAGAGCCCTTTATTTCGAAATAAATGGCTTTGTTGTGTGGACAGGTGCAGGGTTAATTCGATTTAACGCTGCTAAATCCGAATTAAAGTCATAGTGTAGACCAGGCTTTGGACCTCCCCACTACGTCCCTCTATTTCCCCTCCCTTTTTCTCTGGTCTTTTTAAAATATAAGCTCTTGAGGGCAGAGGCTCTCACCAGGTGTTCATATGGACGGTTCTTAGCACAGATCTTGGCTGGCACCCCGAGGCACTACAGTCATACTGCTGTTAGTGCATTGACTGGGAGAAGGACAGGATAACCTCAGTGATCTTTTCCCATCTGTGACTTTGCATCGATGAATCAAACTGTATGAAAGTTACACTTTGCAAGAGCTTCCCAGAGAGCTGAAGTCAAGCAGGGACCAAAGCGCAGAAGCACACTGAGCATGTAATTGCAACAGTCAGCGAGCACAGTTCTATTCAATCTATTTTAAATTGGGTGGAATGTAATTGATGGTTGTAACGAAGAAATGGGGATGATTTGTAACCCTTCCCCCTGGGCACCTACCATGAGATCCAGAGCAAGGCACACGTGTGAAAGGAAACAGCTGCCTAGGGGTGGCTGAAACCCACATCACAGGTATTCCAAACGCTCTGCACTGGAGTGTGTTAGCATTAGGAATGCAAATAATAATTAGGGAGACATGGAAGCTATTAGTAAAACGTACCATGATGCAAACCTAGGACTTGATCCAATCAGAGAGAATCCCATTGACTTCCAAGCGCAATGGATTGGGCCCTTAGTGTTCACACTGATTGTGCTTGGCTGTGGGAGAGGCGTGCAGGGGGATTGGGTGGGAAGCCACCTTCTCCTTCCTCCCTGCAGGAAGTGGCTTGGCCCAATGGCAGTCTTTGTGTTCCTCTGCCCCCAGGGACTGCTCTGAACAAGTTGTGCAAGAGAGTATTCCCTTGTGTCCCTTGAAAACTGACTTTTCAGGGTGACTCCTTCCATTTGTATTTCGGTGGCTGCAACATGAGCTCAGCCTTGTGATAGGAGCAGTCCGATCCAAGCCCCAAGGCCAGGTGTAGGGACACCCTCAGATCCCTCTATTATTTGCAGAGTGAGCGAGAGGGCTTGTGAGTACAGTAACTTTGGATCGAAGTGTATGAAACTTCATAGATTCTAAGGACAGAAAGGACTACAGTGATTATCTAGTCTCACCTCCTGCACATCACAGGCCATAAAACGTCCCTGACCTAGAACTTCCCTGCCAGGCGTGTTTTGAACCATAGGTGCCGACTCCGTGGGTGCTCCAGGGCTGGAGCACCCATTGGGAAAAATTGGTGGGTGCTCAGCACCCACTGGCAGCTCCCCGCCCTGCCCCTCTGCCCCAGCTCCCCTCCGCCACCTCCCCTGAGCACGCCGCGTGCCTGCTTTTCCCCCCAGCTCCCAACGCTTGCGCTGCAAAACAGCTGTTTTGCGCAGCTGGGAGGGAGGGAGGAGGAGGGGGAGCGCGGCGCACTTGGGGAAGAGGCAGGGCTGGGGCGGGGATTTGGGGAAGGAGTCCAATAGGGGCAGGGAGGGGGTGGAGTTGGGGCAGGGACTTTGGGGAAGAGGTTGGAATGGGGGTGAGGGGGCCGGGGGCCGGGAAAGGGTGGAGTCGGGGCGGGGCCGGGGTGGGGGGGGGCGCGAGCGCCCACTGGCGTTGGGGAAGTTGGTGCCTATGTTTTGAACACCAAAAGTATAACTGCATTCAAAAAAGAATTAGCTAAATTCCTGGAGGACAGGTCCATCCATGGCTATTAGCCAAGATGGTCAGGGATACAACCCCTTGCCCTGGGTGTCCCTAAACCTCTGACTGCTAGGAGCTAGGGCTGGATGACAGACTATCACTTGATAAGTTGCCGTATTCTGTTCACTGCCTCTGAAGCATCTGGCACCACTGTCGGAAGACAGGATACGGGCTAGATGGACCATTGGTGTGACCCAGTATGGCCATTTGCATGTTCTGTTTGAACTTTACCCAGCAGTGCTTTTCCAGATGAACAACAGAAGAACCAAGGAAAGGCAGAGGCCTGTCTGGATATGCTGGAAGACCTGGCACTCCAGAGAGGCGTAGAAAGTTCAGAGCAGGGGGGAAAGCGACTACAAATGGCCATGGGTAGCAACTTGCTTCCTGATTTTAGAGTCACTTACTTAACCCCTTGGGGCAAAAAGGTTGGGAGTCCTGCTGCTTATAGTATCAGAGGGGTAGCCGTGTTAATCTGAATCTGTAAAAAGCAACAGAGGGTCCTGTGGCACCTTTAAGACTAACAGAAGTATTGGGAGCATAAGCTTTCATGGGTAAGAACCTCACTTCCTCTTCTTCTTGCATCTGAAGAAGTGAGGTTCTTACCACGAAAGCTTATGCTCCCAATACTTCTGTTAGTCTTAAAGGTGCCACAGGACCCTCTGTTGCTTTCTGCTGCTTATACTAATCCATCTCAGCTCATAAGCTTCCTTCACCTGTGTCCTTCCCTAGGAAAATCTCTTCTGAAGCTCCTCATGTATCATTATAAGACTAGCACAGATCATAAACTAACAAAGGAGCCCTTCATTCCCTGATGCAGTGAGAGCTCCTGATATCCAAGGGAAGGGGCAAGCAGTTCGTTTTACTCCTGGCACCACGTGGTGTTCTTCGGTGATCACTCCATGCTTAGGGACTCTGTGTTTGCAGGAGCTGAGCTCTGCTGTCTTGTGTCCGACGCCAGCTGGCTTTGCATAACAAGCGCTTCATAGTGTCCCACACAGACTCTGTCCCATGGGAAGCTCTGTCCTTAATGCACAGCCCCTAATACCACAGGTGCACGGTGAAGTTTCTGTTCCCTAATGGGGTGAGCATAAAAATCAGGTTTCCATTGTGAGCTTGTGGCTCCAAGTTCATTTATAGAGACTATTCTGGCTTCAGATCCATTGGATCAGATTCTCTGCTGGGCCTTTAGACCACTGGAGTCTCTCCGTTGACATTTGTCTTTGAATCCTGCCCTGGCGCCTGACAATTTAGAGCAGGCGGAGGATCAAGACCCCTATTTCCACAAATCTTCCTGACATTCATTAGAACATCTGAAGGCAGTATAAATCCTGCTGGAGCCACTGTGTTTAAAGATGCAAAGCTCAATGGAGTCAAGGGAAAGTCTCCAAAGCCAGCTTGAGAGATGGTGTTTCTTGCCCTGAGCGCACAAGAACCTGTATTCCCGGGTCTGCACGGGCTCTCTGTTGGCTCTTTGGCGGAGTTCAAAGTGTTGATTTTTAATCTATAAAGCTGTAGATCGAGATAAGACATCTCTTTCTAGAAAAGAAGATGATCTAGTTCATCCACAGGATACGGGCTTAACTCAGGATTTACTGGGCGCCATTGAACGAGTGGTGTTCCACAGGTCAGACCAGATGATCCTAATGGTCCCTTCTGGCCTTATGAAGCTATCAGTAGCCTAGGATTGGGGGGAGGGATAGCTCAGTGATTTGAGCATTGGCCTGCTAAACCTAGGGTTGTGAATTCAATCCTTGAGGGAGCCATTTAGGGATCTGGGGCAAAAATCTGCCTGGGGATTGGTCCTGCTTTGAGCACGGGGTTGGACTAGATGATCTCCCGAGGTCCCTTCCAACCCTGGTATTCTATATCTGCCTCTCAGTCCATGAACTACTGCTTCAGTTGAGATCGGAAGGGGTGCATAAGTAGGAACACACACACAGCATAGGAAAGAGTGGGATGCTGGCAGGGAGTTCATTAGGATGGTCACTTTCCTCTGGCATGCACTCTCCTATCCCAGTCTGAGATAACAGGACAGCCAAAGTCCTGGGCTGAGTCTTCCTTCTTGTGGAGGCTGAAGGTGGCTAAAAGTGGGATTTTATTGGGATTTGACAAAACAAATCATCCACAGTGCTGTGTCGTTAAGTGCTCGCTTTGCATTATGGATGGGATCTTTCTGGTTTTCATTTTTTTGTATTGGTGATGACCCCTTTCACACAGCAAGCCTCTGAGCATGACACCCCCCCCTTATAAATTAAAAATGTGGGGGAGGGAATTTAATGAAGGCTTGGGGCTGTCAGCCTGACAGAGCTGACAGTTTGCGACCCCCATGTAACCACCTTGCGACCCCCTGAGGGGTCATGACCCCCAGTTTGAGAACCACTCCATGATGCATCTTTTAGATCAAAAGGTACATTTGTTTGGTCACAGCCGCCCATGCTGCTGAAGGACATTTTAAGAACACTCAGGTGGATAACCCTGACAGAAAAGTTGCATTCAGTTTTCTTTTGCAGTAGATGAGGGAGGCAGTGTTGCCTAGTGAATAGATGCTGGATTTGGGAGACCTGGGCTCCATTCTTGGCTTGGCCATTGGCCTGCTCGGTCACCATGAGCAAGTTCCTCAGTTTATCCATCTGCAAGATGGGAATTAAAATGCTGACCTCCTGTGTAAAGCTCTTTCTCTACTGGTGAGTGCTAGGGATTAGTGTTGTTGGAGGGGCTGTCCAGCCCTTGAGGCTAGAGCTAGAGGCACAGTAAGGAGACCTTTCTGCTGTCCTGCATCATTGGGAATTCTCTCTTTGGGCACTGGCTCAGCTGTCTGCTTTCCTGTAGCATCTGGGTTGCAACAATTTCAGCACTTATTGTCTCACTGACAGATCCTTGGCTGCCATCCAATGGGGGTTCAAGCAGAAGGTGGGAGTCTAATCTCCGGCATGGTGAGGGCCATTCTGACCTCATCCATGCCAGAGTGAAAGAGAAGTTACTCACTAAAGTCAATGGAGTTACAGGAGTAGCCCATGAGAGCAGAATCAGCCCCAGCAATCCACTCTACGGCCTTGGGGCCAAATTCTACCAACAAAGATAAGCACTGTTCAAAGATGCCAAGTGAGACAGATGATTGAAATAGGTGGGCCTGATAGCAAACTCACCCATACGACTGTAACTGCATTGACTTCAGCTAGGGTGACCAGACAGCAAATGTGAAAAATTGGGACGGGGGTGGGGGATAATAGGATCCTAAATAAGAAAAAGACCCACAAATTGGGACTGTCCCTATAAAATCGGGACATCTGATCACCCTGACTTCAGCACAGTTACTCCTGATTCACAGCGGTGTAAAAGAGATCAGAATTCAGCCTGTCTATTCGGAGCTGAACACACCCAGCGGCAGTTAGAATTTGGGCCTTCACCTCCGCCTTGTTTGATGCTTTGATTTAAAAGGCGGAATAGTGTCACTTCTTTTCCTCCCCGGGGCGTTGGGAATCTTAATTAAATGTGTGGAAAGGGCTTTGAGATGCTCAGATGAAAGGAGCTACAGAAATACAAGGATTATGATAATCCCTTTTCCCCCGCGTTTGTGCTGTGCCCACACACGACCCCACCCATTCACATGAGCTCATCCCAGCAGAAGGAAAGCCTTGATCGGCCTACAAGTGCCTCTCTCCTAGTGGACGTGCAGTAAGAGGAGTGGAGGGGGTGTGTTCATTCACATAGCTTTTAAATGGATGCCCTCTAAAGTGCTTAATCAGCTCAGCAGCTGCGGGCATCTGGTGCCGCATCATGTGAAAATAGCTTCTGTGCTTATTCAGAGCAATCTGAAGGGACACCCCCCCCCCCCACAAGAAGCAAAAGGGGAGGGACAGGGAGAAAGCAATGCATGAATATCACTGAAACAAAGCTAGGGTGACCAGATGTCCCTATTTTATAGGGACAGTCCCGATATTTGGGGCTTTTTCTTCTATAGGCGCCTATTATCCCCCACCCCCTGTCCCAATTTGTTGTCTGGTCACCCTAACAAAGACACACAGAGGAATAAAGGGAGGCAAGGACCCGGCAGCTCTGGAAGGAAAGAGCTGCCTGCCCGAGCACCATGGCAACATGCCATCAAAACTCGTCTCCACGGCTGAATCACCCTTCCCAGTACGTGATCTCAGGCATGCAGGCTGGCGCAACTTTCCCTTGCCCATATCCTGGGATGAGAGTTTATGAGGAGAGAGCTTTAAGCGGAGGCATGATTAATTCAATCACATTTAGATTATACAGGTTTGAGACCATGCCATCGTAACAGCGCCCGAAACAAGCCCTTCCCCCGGAATGACCTGGCCTCAGCAATCAGGTCTGACCCAATTATCTGGTCTCATGGTGCAATGGGCAAGCGAGGTAGCATCCGACAACAGACATGTGCTGGAGCGGGAACCAGAGCCCCTTGCTATAGCTCTGACAATAAGATGGAGAGAGAAGTTGGGGATGGGGTCACCTCTCTCTCCAGCCCTCCCCTCTGCCTGGCAGAGACAACTGAGCCTCACAAAGCAACTGTTTTTTTGCCTTCAGAATTAACTGAATTGTAACAAATTCTAGCCATTAAAATAAAAAATCCCAAGGGAGGCTGTCTACAGATCCTTCAAGGTCTTCACTCACCCCCCACTTGCAGTTCCCCAAGCGGAATATTATCAAGTTATTGTATATACTTCCGAGGCCTCCCGGATAAATGTTTCCAGCAACTTCATGCAAGTTTGCCAAGTGGCGTTCTTTCTTTAGATGGGAAAACAAAGGAACATAGTCCTTAGTCTATCAACAAATGCTTTCCTGCTCCAAGGGTTGGTCACAAAGGAGAAATTGGTGTTTAAAATATTGGTAGTGCATCACTGGCCCATATGAGAGATCTTTACTCTAACTGCCCGGGCAGCACTTGTTAGAAAAGGAAAAAAAAGTTTCTCCAATTGAAATTGCAGGGGGGAATGGGTTTACTCAAATCTGAATCTTCCCATAAGACCAGGATCCAGATTCTGGTCTCCGTGCTGCTGGTATAATTTGGTGTCACCAAGATGCCTTTGGGCAAAGTTATCCGTGGGCTGATATGGTGAGGATGGCGTGGGATTATTGAGCATCACCCATTAATTATTTCTTGGCTTTCTCCCAATGCACCTGTCCCATGCTATGGCCAAGCCAAGACTCTGCTAAACCCCACATTTCTGAACCCCACAACCGATACAACCAGGGAAAAGAAAAAGCCTCTCCGAGTCTCAGTCTAGCTAGAGCACTAGACAGTGCAAGTGTTAATAGTGATGGGTGCTACAGAAAGACCCAAAAGTCAGATATTGCATCTCCCATCTGAGGGATCTCAAAGCACTTGAGAAACCTTAATGGCTAGACAGTTCTTTTGCCTTGCATTGCCACAGAGGGATGCTAGGAAGGATGCCCTCCACACCCAGATATCCCCTTTCCTCCAGGCACATGGGAATTCTCCAAACACGCATGGGCAGTGCGTCATGGAGGCTGGGGGATGCTAAGCCTCCCCAAACCTCCACTAATGCTCGGTGCCTCGGCCCTGGACCGGGCTGCAGTGGGGCTCATGGCTCCTCTGGCTGGCCAGGGCTTGGGGTGGCTCAGGCAGGTGGGACAGGGGCAGCTCGGAGCAGCTCAGACAGGCCCGTGGTGGGAGATTCAGGGCTCCTTTGATGCTGGAGGGTGAGAGCGGGGGTGTGGGGTGAAGTGGGGGTGGGACCTTGGGCAGAAGGGGCGGGGCAGGGGGGATAGCTTCCCCGAATGGGGGGTTCACGCACTACCTATGTGCACACGCCTTCCAAGGAGCAACTGAATCACAGAAAATTAGGGTTGGAAGAGACCTCAGGAGGTCATCTAGTCCAACCCCCTGCTCAAAGCAGGACCAACACCAACTAAATCATCCCAGCCAGGGCTTTGTCAAGCCTGACCTTAAAAACCTCTAAGGATGGAGATTCCACCACCTCCCTAAGTAACCCATTCCAGTGCTTCACTACCCTCCTAGTGAAATAGTTTTTCCTAATATCCAACCTAGACCTCCCCCACTGCAACTTGAGACCATTGCTTCTTGTTCTGTCATCTGCCACCACTGAGAACAGCCGAGCTCCATCCTCTTTGGAACCCCCTTTCAGGTAGTTGAAGGTTGCTATCAAATCCCCCTTCACTCTTCTGTTCTGTAGACTAAACAAGCCCAGTTTCCTCAGCCGCTCCTTGTAAGTCATGTGCCCTAGCCCCCTGATCATTTCCATTGCCCTCTGTTGGACTCTCTCCAATTTGTCCACAAAAATAAGGAAGTGCTATTATCCCCCTTTTACAGATGAGGAACTGAGGCCCAGAGAGGCTATGTGACTTGCCCAAGGTCACACAGGAAGTCTGTGGCAGAGCATGGAATGGAGCTCTGGCCCCGACATGCCAGTCAGCAGAGCTGGCTGGCCCATGGGGATGGGTATGATACCAAGGTTAAAGTAAGAGGGAGCAAGAAAAAGCACAGACAGCTCCCCCAGCTCTGCTGAAAGCAGAAGGTGGGACCCCCCATCCTCTGCCTGCCTTGGGGGAGCAGCACACCCCCAGTGCACCCCTACCATATCTCCCTCTGCTTTTTGGCTGTGCAGTGAGATCTCCCCTCTCACTCGCCCTCAGTTCATTTTACTTTAACCACTGAAAAAAAAGATAAGGGGGGGTATTAAGAATTATTCCTGCCTCATCCCCACTTGCTACCACCAGAGAGCCCTGGGGGGCCCTTTGGGCAGCACAGCTTGTTGCTTCAAGCTGCGCCTACCTGGCATTATCGTAGCCCTGAGGCCAGATCAGTGTGGGGAAAGTCCTTTAGCTCCGGAACTGCCTTTAGCCATGTGGAGTCCGATGGAGATTTTACTTGGATTTTAAGCTCCTTGGGGCAGGGGCCAGCTTTGTGTTCTGTGTTTGCGCCATGCCTGGCACAATGAGGCCCTGAGGCAAATAAATGACAACGCTGTTTATTGTTTTTAGGGAGATTTCCACAGCGTAGGCCAGGCCCAGGTGACAGAGCCCTATGGTTCCTCCACGGAGCAGCTCAGGGAAAAACGGATGCTCAACATCACACAGCGAGTCCCAGAGCTGGGGTTATAACTCACCACTGCCAGCATGCGGCCCATGGCTCTGATCACGGTACGGTGCCCCCTTTGTACCTTCACTCTGCTTCATTTCCAAGCGCTAGGGACCCAATCCTGCAGGGGGAAGGTCCCATATTTCTTGGCAAAGAAAGCAATCTAATAAATAAATAAGTGAATGAAAACAAGCATGCGTGTACGTTAGAGGAGGAAAGTTACAGAAAATGGATTTTAGTTTGTGATTTAGATAAACCCTCTGGAAGCTTACATACATTTTGAAAATTATACCTGTACTCCAGGACCTTTGAACTAAGCCTTTTATGATGATTTAATCAGTGTAGGTTTCTCTTAATGGGCAAGCTTTTATTGTAATCACATCATGATTACGTGAGGCAATAATCTAATGCACAAATAATACCGATTAGTCCAATCGGGAAAGTTTGCTTTTCAGTTCACATTCATAAGGTATACGACAAAAGAGGCATGAAAGAGAGTCATTTTATTGTTGTGGTCAGGTAGAATTTTGTTCTGTGCAACAAATTCCATGGAAAACGTAATAGCGCTGAAAGTTCTTCCTTGCCACAGTCTTGGATATCATTGAGTTTAAAAATCATTCCGCCTACAGTCTTGGAGTCTTAAATTCCCACCTGCCTGCAGACAGGGCGGGTCTCTTTCACAGGAACTCAGTGTAATTCATGGTATTGCCCTGCAGGCCAAGAGCAATTGTAAGGCTCTATGGGAGTGTATCTAAGGTAATTCCTATTGTACTTACCATTAAGTCTGCCACCACTTTCCACTGTGGGCTTAATTCTCAGCTAAGTAAGTCAGCTCAGCTCCTTTGACTTATACATGTTCACACAGATCTTTAGCTGGTGCATGTTGTTATAGTAGCACCTAGAGCCCAAGTCATGGATCACGATTCCTGATGTGGCGATCAGAACAAAATGGTTCCTGCCCCCTGGTTACAGAGGTTGGGTTTCCAACTCTTGTGACTTTTATCTTGCGCCTTGCAAGATTTGGTGTGGTTTTTAGCACCGTCGCTGCCAGATTCATGTGATTATGTGAGAATCTCAGCTTTCATTTCCAAGACAGCTTCTAGCCCTGAGTGCTGCAGAGAAAAGCTTTAACAAGGTTGACCCTAAAAGCTCAAAAATCAGGAAACAAAAGTTGCAGGTATTTAGTTTAAAATGTAAAAACAAAACAAAGCATGATACAAAATGCTAAGAGTCCCTGCACTAAAATATTACAAGCTAAGACGGAGTGTGAAAAAGGAAATGGTATCTCCTGTTTGTAGATGGGAAGTTAAAGCCCAGAGATTATGTCACTTGCCCAAGATCCAACAGGATTAAACCCCAGGTGTTTCCAGTCTCTATCCACTGCCATAACCACAAGACCATCCTTTCTCTCAGATACTGCACCATTATCCTATTCTCTCAGATATTGGTACCATGATTATCCCCATTTAACAGACAGGCAAAGAGAGGTACAGACACAGGAAGAATTCAAGGTTTCACAGCACATGAGTGGAAGCCCTGGGTCTAGAACTCAGGGTTCCTACCTCCTCGTCTAGTGCAGTGGTTCTCAACCAGGGGTACATATACCCATGGGGGTACTCAGAGGTCTTCCAGGGGGTACATCAACTCATCTAGATATGTGCCTAGTTTTATAACAGGCTACATAAAAAGCACTAGTGAAGTCAGTACAAACTAAAATTTCATAGACAATGACATAGTTATACTGCTCTGTATACTATACGCTGAAATGTAAGTACAATATGTATATTCCAATTGATTTATTTTATAATTATATGGTAAAATGAGAAAGTAAGCAATTTTTCAGTGATAATGTGCTGTGGCACTTTTGTATTTTTAGGTCTGATTTTTTAAAAGTTTTTAAGTGAGGTAAAACTTGGGGTTACACAAGACAAATCAGACTCTTGAAAGCGGTACAGTCGGCTGGAAAGGTTGAGAGCCACTGGTCTAGTGGACCATGATACCTCCCCACTATTTGATGGGTCTGAGTGGAAATAAAACAAACCTAACCAGCAGTTCCTGGACCAAAGCATGGCCTGCAGTTTCTCCAGATTGACACCAATGTAACTTTGACCCCTTGACTTTGATGGCAGTTGTTGTCCTCTTGCTCCAAGCCAGGAGTTTGGCCCATGCTGTTCTTTTGGAGACACTTTCTGTTGTTTGAAAACATTTATCTTCGCAAGCTCCAGCGCAACTGAAGCACTTAGGAAAGAAGCGTGCTGCTGATTCGAACAGCTATAACCTGACATTGCTTCCCCTCACCGAACGGGCTTCCACCACCTGAAGCGCTTAGGGAAAGCTAGTCTTTAAAATCACTGGCATATGAAACCTTTGCCAAGCAGAGAGAACAGAGTGGGCTTTGTTGATTCCCCTCTGCTACTGCTTCAACAGGAGACAAAGTGCTGCATGGTGGCTGATTTAGAGTATATCTTCTGGCATGTCTGCATTTAGATCAGACCAGAAAAAAAATGTGACAGTTATATAACAATAAGTGCTGCAAAGAGAAGGATCTGTGATGGAGCGGCAGGCTCAGACCTAGTCTGAATTAATCAGCGTAGGAAGGGTACATGATTGTAGGATGCAACCATATGTCATAAAACGTCAAGACTTCCAGAGCTGGTCCGAAGGGAGAAATAAACCACTGGTTAGCGTCGCCATTGGGTTGTTGCTGTAGGCAATTTTACCTGCCTTATATTGCGCCACTCTGTTTAGTGTCTGCTGCTGGTTCTGTACGTTAGTTCAGGGCAGGTTAACTTGGAACAATGAGAGGCCCAAGCTTGGATTTTCTTCCCCTGAAAATCAAGCTAGTTGTGTGACCCATCTGCAGGATCTAAGTTCACCCCAGCAAACAATTCCATCCAAGGCCTCCATTTAGGCACAATAAGCAATATGCAGACTCATGGAGTTAAATCTTGCCCAGTCATAGACATCCGGAGGGTGTGACTTGCCTTTGGCACACCGGGCTGAGAGTCACCACCTGTCTCCAGTGTGAGGGAATCTAGCCTGTGCCAGCTGGGTGTTCACATCCTAGCTCATCCAGCCTGTCAGACGCTCAGCCAATCTCCTCTGGCGACACCAGCCCCACCTTTGCCCTGCGGGTTGACGGTAAGCGCACCTTAGCCCCTAAGTCACTTCAAAAGTGGTGTCCATCCCTGGATCACTGAATACCCACAGAAGTCCCAGCTCCACCATTCCCCAAGGAACAGCATGCCCCAGTTTACCAGCTGTACTTTAGACACCACTCCTGTATCACCCACCGCCCTTGAATTCAATTTTATTGAGGAAAGAATAGAGACTCAAACAGAAACAAGTGTGAGTGATGGAAACAAATGGTTACATACCAAAGAAAATCACAAAACGTGAACTGCAGCCTACGCTTATTAATAGGGACTTTTTCTATCTGATAAAGTAGATTCTCATGAAGCACCCCCATCCATGAAGGTACCTCCTCAGTGAAAGAATCCAGACTGTCCTCCTCCACCCGGTGATGCACTGAATCAGACTTTTGTCTTTATTCACAAGACTGTTATATTGTTCCTTTGCACTTCCAAGTGGTTTGGATGTTTATAGTTTATCTTTGATGGTTTTCCCTTGACTTTTTGGGTTTGGAGTAGACAGTTGAGCAATACGTTACATAATTGGCAAGCCAGGGAGGGATGACAACTTCCTCCTGCTTGAATGGGCCAACGTACCTCGGATGGGTGACCCGTGCGACGTGGCGGTGATGACCCACGCCTTCCGCCTCCTGATGTGCCCAGACCTGACAGTGAGGAGTGGTCAGAAAACGCATCGCCAGGGCCCCATCCGGGCAGGATGTCGCCACTTACTTCAGCGACTCCCTGGAGGCTGAGTTTGGGAGAGAGGGGGGAGACCTGTCCCCTCTCTGGTCCCGCACCCGCAATGCCTCGAGATGCCTGGGAAAACGGATCGGCCGCCGCTGGAAGTGGTGCGAGGAGCGCTGGGAGCTGGGAATACTGGTGCCACGAATAAAGACCCCGGACTACACCATCATCACCCTGACCGCAAGAGCTATGCTGGAAAGGTCCCTGAAAGACACCATCCGCTGCCACTATGCCGAGAACCTCAAGCGGAAGCTGGACCAGGGCAAGGTGTTTGAGGTGTCCAGCAAGTGGGACGCCAGCAACCACTTCCTCCCCGGGGGCAGCTTCACCAGGTTCACGAACTGGCGGTTCGTCCACAGGACCCGACTCAAGTACGTTTCCCCTCAACGGAACCATCCGCCATGGCAACCGGGACAAGCGCTGCAGGAAGTGCGGCTACACAAACAAGACCCTGCCCCATGTCCTGTGTGGATGCAAACAGCACTCTGGAGCCTGGCGGCACTACCACAACGTCATCCAGAACCGGCTGGCGAAAGCCATCCCGCCATCCCTGGAGAAGATCACCCTCAACTCGGCCATCCCTGGGACAGACAGCAGACTGCGACCCAACATCGTCGTGATGGACGCAGAAAAGAAGAAGGTCCTCATGGTAGACGTCACGATGCCATTGGAAAACCAAGTCACCGGCCTTCCACGAGGCCCGAGCATGGAAGGCGTTGAAGTACACCCCGCTGGCCGAGACCCTGAGGCCCCAGGGCTATGAGGTGCAGATACACACCCTGATCGTGGGAGCCCTGGGCTCGTGGAACCCCCACAACGAGCAGGTAGTGACAGCATGCGGAATTGGTCAACGCTATGCCCGGCTCATGAGACAGCTCATGGTGTCCAACACCATCAGGTGGTCCAGAGACATTTATACGGAACACATCACAGGACACCGTCAATACCACACTGAGTAATGGAGACCGCTGACCAGGGAAATAGCCCACTTCCTTCCCTGACGAACCAAGGGACACACCCCACCTATGTACTCATTTGCTGCACCGATACTGACTTGGACTCCTTATATATTCCATGGGTGGTGTACCCGAGCCCACTTATCCACTGACACTTTAAAAAAACTCTTGTACCCCAATCTGGGTCTATGCCGGTTATGTGATATGTATGTATCTCTTCATCTTTGCAACTGATACCTGTAATCCCTCATAACTCAAGCCTGACCCCAGATGTACAGTACCTTCCCTCTTAACTTGTGTCTATTTAATTTTAAACATTAACTTTAATAAAATTTTTAGCTGGTGGCTCCATTTTACTCCAAGATAATAAGGTCCTAATTTCAATATAGTTACATTATTCCTTAAATAGTCCCCGTATGCATATCTCGCAATGATTATGAGTATCAATAAGTTACACACTTCCAGTAGAGACCTCACATGCCACCCTTTAAATACTATGAAAGCAGTGTGTTAGGTGTAGTGAGTTTGTCAGTTCTGAGACAGGAGTTGCTTGTAAAGAACAGTGAACCCTTTGACAGCTGGCACCAGTGGGCCTGTCTCAGTGTCCCGGAGGGTCTTAAGACAAGCACAGGACTGGGAGGAACGAGACATATATCAAGGTGATGGACACAGTACCCAAAATCTGGACAAAATGGAGTACAGAGATAGAATCTAATTTTTCCTCATTTATACCAGTGAAAATCCCTTGTTTATAGTGGAACACCTCCTGATTTATACCAAGGTATGCGTCAGGAAAGTCAGACTCCTAAATTCAATTTCTTGCTCTGTGTGACCACGGGCAAGTCACTTAACTTCTGCTTCTGCCACGTGCCCCCATCTGTGAAATGCAGACATGGGTAGTGAGTGGCTTGATTCTTTAATGAATGCAAATATCTATTCGTATTTTACTTATCTATTTCCCCTTTTATGCCAAGGGATTTCCCACCCACCTATGGGGGCCTGATTTTCACAAGTGCTGAGCACCTGCAACTCACACCGAGTCAGTGGGAGCTACAAGTGCTCAGAGCCTCTGAAGATTAATACACCACTGAAATGACTGTACTGTTGCTGGCTGTGTGTGTGTGTGTGTGTGTCTGTCTGTCTGTCTGTCTGTCTCTGGAAAGGGGAAGGAGTCAAGATATGTTAAATCTGTGGCTTAAACCACTAAGCTGACTCTGCCCTGATGTTAACAGTTTCCAGAACAAAGACATTTGTGGTTAGTGGGTCCTCATTGTTAGAAAATATTTGAAAACCAGGCATGTCAGCTTAGTAATTGCATTTTTCCTGGGTATATATGCTGCACTTAATGAGTCCCATTGTGATCCCTGAACATATATAATTCATAAGGGTAATAGAATGTATTGTGGGTTGAAAGCCCTGCTGACCTGCCAAGCAGGAATTAGGCATGTTTAGCCCTGCTCCTGATGAGAGATGTCTCTGGAAATAGTGAGAAATGTACTATGCTACAGAGTACTAGACAGAGCTGGTCAGTTGTAAAACCCTCACAAGGAGGGATAGCTTGGATCTGGTGAATCCCTTTGACACAATGTTCACTATGTGTTTCCCACAGCCATTTTAAAAACCTCTATTTTATTCAAAGAGAACATTCTGTGCCTCAGTGTCCCCACTGTCCAAAAAAAGGACTTGGAGAAGCTTACAAAAAGCTACGGTATAAAGTGCAGTGAGCTGCCCAAGGTTACAGTGGGTCAGTTGCACAGCCAGGAATGGAAGCCAGCTGTTCGACACTCTGCCATCATCTTTGAAGACTGGCTCACACTTTTGCCACCACAGAGGCTAATATGCCATCATAGGTCTGTGGCACACTGTGGAGGATGACAAGGAATGAGCTGCTGAAGTCACAACAGGAGAGATGGGATAATAATGTGTGTTCTGCTGAGCCACCGGGAATTACTCTGATTTATATGAGTTTGATGTTAGGAGTCCAATTCTGACCTCTGTTTTAAGTCAGGTGTAACATAGCTGAAGTCAGTGGAGTTACATCAATTTGAAAACACTATCTGGACCTTCCTTAACACATAAGTATTCAGATATCAGGTATGTAATGTTCCTTGTGGTATACAAGGCACTGACCTCTGTTATAATACAAAGGAGACTTTGAGGCTGCTGGACGCAGACAGACCCGGTGGTTCTCTCTGGCTCTCAGACTGAGGCCTGGTCTACACTTCAGTTTTATTAGCATAGCTCGATCACTTAGAGGTGTCTTATGTTACCGATAGAGCTTTCAGGGTAAAAGCCCCAATGCAGATGCAGTTATACTGGTATAGCTTATGCTGGTTGGGGGAACCAGCAGAAACTATACCACTATAGATGGCACTTTAAAACCACCATAACAGCATCCCCACTGCAAGGTTTTGCTGATATATACTGGTATGATACCAGCTAACCTCCCTAACACAGCTAGTGCTACCTAATTTTTCCACAGCATCTACTCTAAACCCTGGATGCACTTTCCTTTTTGAGTGTTACTGAGAATGGGTCCTAATGTCTCAGCTCAGGTCTAAATTACCCCAGAGTACAGGGACACTTGGGTCCAGGATTCAAGACTCCCTCTTAACTGCTGCAGGGTGCCCTTTATTCTTGCAGGCCAGTGTCAGGTCTGAAATCCCTGCGGGCAACAGCCAGTGGAAATTCAACCACAGTCAGCTCAGGAATCCCAGCTCTAAACCAGGAGCATCTCACTGCAGCAAATTCCTGGACACAAATGCCGGAATTGAACGGTCGTTTCAGGACAAGGCTGACCCTGAGGAAGGGAGAGGAAGAGAGAGAGCGAGGGAGAGCATCAGAGCGTCACTAAAGCCCCCGGCTGAGTGGCTGCATCAATAAACCTTCCTGACACTGCTTTTTGGAGCATGCCTCTTCCAAGCAGAGCCAGCTTTAATATTTAGTGTCTCATACAAAGCCATCTCCCGCTCGTGTAAAACCAAAGCACCAATGTGACACAGGGAATGAAGCAATGATAGAAGAGCCCCAGCTCCTCCAAACAAAGCAGTAGCAGATTCCATAACTCCAGAAGTCCCTGACACGAATAATCCATCATCACCCTAGGTCAGTGGCTCTCAGTCTTCCCAGGCGACTGTACCCCTTTTGGGAGTCTGATTTGTCTTGCGTACCCCCATGTTATACCTTACTTAAAAACAACTTGTTTACAAAATCAGAGCTAAAAATACACAAGTGTCCCAGCCTGCTATTCCTGAAAAATTGCTTCCTTTCTAATTTTTACCATTTAATTATAAAATAAACCGATTGGAATATTTCTATTGTACTTACATCTCAGTGTATAGTACATACAGCAGTATAAACAAGTCATTGCAAGTGTGTACTGACCTTGCTAGTGCTTTGTCTGTAGCCTGTTGTAAAACTAGGCAACTATCTAGAGTAGTTTCAGAGTAGCAGCCGTGTTAGTCTGTATCCGCAAAAAGAACAGGAGTACTTTTGGCACCTTAGAGACTAACAAATTTATTAGAGCATAAGTCCAGGAAAGCTTATGCTCTAATAAATTTGTTAGTCTCTAAGGTGCCACAAGTACTCCTTATCTAGAGTTGATGTACCCCCTGGAAGGCCTCTTCCTACCCCCAGGGGTACATGTACCCCTGGTTGAGAACAACTGCCCTGGTGCTTCCCACTGGGATGTGACAGGAATTTGCAGCATCTCTGGAATGCAGCCACCTCCCGTCCTAAGGCAGCAGATTCCAGTGAATGGAGACACCACATAGAGAGATAAAACAATCCTTGTGGGAGGGATAGATCAGTGGTTTGAGCATTGGCCTCCTAAACCCAAGGTTGTGAGCTCAGTTCTTGAGGGGGCCATTTAGGGAACTGGTCTAAAAATCTGTCTGGGGATTGGTACTGCTTTGAGCAGGGGGTTGGACCTAGATGACCTCCTCAGGTCCCTTCCAATCCTGATATTCTATGATTCCATCCTGCAAGGTGCTGAGCCCTCCTATAATCAATAGGAGCTGAGGGTGTGTGGTCAGCATCTTCTGGGGGCATTCCAGAGGCAGCAGTGTAGTTTCCTGGTTTGAGCAGATGGGCTAAGGGTGCTGGGCTTTATTCCCCGTCTGCTCACTGCCGTATGAAGACTCAGGCAGGTTTGTTAAGACCTGATCCCAAGCCCACTGAAGTCATAGTGGACTGGAGTACTCTCCACTTGCAGAGTAAGGTGTTGTGCTTGGTGTATGAAGGTGACTCAGTGTGGGGACTCTGAGTGCAAGGATGGCATGAGCCTGCCCAGAACCTCTCTGGGCAAATGCAGGCCTGCTCACGACCTTGCTCACACCATCTTCACTGCATACAGCCAGCTGGAGCTGCCCTGGGCTTACCCCATTTTAGGAGAGATCATTGTAAGGCTCAGTTTATCCATCTATCAGAGTAAAAGCGCAATCATGCCCAGGGCCGGCTCCAGCTTTTTTGCCGCCCCAAGAGGCGAAGAAAAAGAAAAAAAAGAAAAGTCCAATTGAGCTGCTGCCAAATTGCTGCCAAAGAGGAAAACAGGGAGTGAAGGACCCGCCGCCGAATTGCCGCCGCAGACCCAGACGTGCCGCCCCAACAACGGACGGAGTGCCGCCCCTTTCTATTGACCTCCCCCAGGCATCTGCTTCCTTCGCTGGTGCCTGGAGCCAGCCCTGATCACGCCCAGCTCTCAGATGGCATTTTTCCTCTGTAGATCTCGGAGCACTTTACGAAGAAGGGCAGTATCATTGTCGCCATTTTACAGATGGGGAAACCGAGGCACAAAAGGGGCAGCGACTTGCCCAAAGTCACCCCGCAGCAGAGCTGGGACTGGAACCCAGGTCACCAGAATGCCAGTTTGCTGCTCTAGCCACTAGGCCACATGGCCCTTTTTTTCCCCGATAGCATTGATTTGCCTAAAGCCAGATTCCGCCACCCTCACACACACGGAGCCTGGGCAGTACCTTACTTTACAAGCACTCCCTTTGGGGTCAGTTATGCCTCTGTCCCAAGCCCCACCTGGGGGCAGTGTGCAGCCCAGGAGCAGATTGTCAGAGAGTCACCATCATCTGCTACTGCCTGGGAGGCTGTACTCTGTGCCAGCCCTACACCTGGAGCAGTGTACGTCCCACAGCACAGCTGTGCTGACCAGCGCTTTGGGGGTGGGAGCCAGGAGTACACAATCCCCCCTCATGCATCCTTGGAGATGGAAGGGAAGACAACATAGTTGCATTGGCTGGCACAGAAGTGGGGTGGCAAAGCCAGGGCTCCATCCACCCAAGCAGGAGGGGGAATAGCAGCCCTATGGCTGTGCCAGGGCCCCAAAATGGCCCTTACTTCTAATTTTCATGACACTAAAACAAAACCGTTCCAGTCAGTCCAAGTCGTTGGGGGAGCAGTAACACACTTCCCAACAGGGTAGAGCAGGGGCACCTGCTGGGGCACCCTAGAGAAGTACAAATGCTCCAGGAGATTTTCCATGTACCTTTGGAACGAAGTTACAAAACTGATGCCTGCTCATTTTTACACCCTGTTCATGTCTCCGCTCATAGACTACAGCACTAATGAACTGCTTCAAGTAGCGGCCTGCCCTTACCCGTGTTGATGTGCCAATGACACACCAGCACCCGTTCCTGATTGGTAATCCCAATCTGGCAGCTGCCCAGAAGTCTTTGGGTGGTGGCAGGCACCTGACCAAGAAGCTTCTTGCCAGTACCAGCTCTTCTGAGCCTGACCTGTCACATCACATCATGTTAACCTCAGCTATGTCAGCAGAGATAGAACCAGGTGACTCATGCATTCTGGGATGATGTAAGTCTCCAGTTGCTTCCTCTTCACCCTGCCATTAAAGTAGTAGAGAAATTTACTGTTATAGTCTATGCAGGAGTGGAAGCTCCCTAAAAGTCAGGGGGCACTGAACTGTGGCCCCACCCCCACTCTGCCCCTTCTCCTTGAACCCCCAACTTCACACCGCCCTTCCCCTGAGGCCCTGCTCCCGCAGCACCTCTTCCCCCAAAGAATCTGCCCCCGCTCGCTCCTCTCTGCCCCTCCCCCACATCGTTTGTCCTTACCACCAGTAAAAAGTGATGGAGCCATGGTCTCCTGGCCCCTCCTGTTCTGCCGACACTGAATCTGTATTAGCCATTCAGGTTTCTAGGAGGCCATCCATCGTCATTATTTATTTGTATTGCAGTGGCAACTATGGGCCCCAGTCTTTGGCCCGTTGTGCTAGGTGCTGTACAAAAAAGACAAGCCACACAAATGATTCCTGCCCCAAGAGCAATCTACATATAAGAGGAGGTAAGAGGTGGATTCAGACAGCAAACCAGGAAACAGTGAGACGGTATACAACTACTTTGCATTGCCACGTTGTGCATTTAATCTGTAGGGCCGCCTTCAAGAGTTGGTCATTATAATTATCCCCATTTTACAGGTAGACTCAGTGTACTGACATGACTTTAGTCAGTCCCAGAGACAGGCAAGAAAACTCCGGTCTCCTGAAGTTCCCATATGAGATGACAGCTACCTCACTGGTAAAGACCTGCAGAATGAACCTTCAGCTCACCTCCTTTAGAACTAGCTTCTGACCCAAGTTACAAGCAGAGGTGATCAAAATTATTAACATGTAGGAGTTGTGTTAAATTTGCAGGGGACTCAGCCACCTCTGTGGCTGTTTGAAGTTTTCTGGGAATGGGGAAATTGTTGAAATGAACTCCTTTTTTATTTTGGAGATGGTCAAGAATTTTTAAAAGCAAACCAACCCCTTTTGATGAGCTTTCTTTACCCTGGTCATCTGAGAGACTCCAGTGGAATTGCATCAAGTGTGAGTCAAAGTAAAATTTAGATTGCTAGGCTTTAAAAAAAGCCTGTACATTTTTTTTGAACAAGCTGTGCCTCTACAGGCCATTACACAGCAGACAATTATTTTGGCTTTTCTAGGCCCTTTTTTCTAAAAAATCCTCAAGTATTTTAGAAAACCAAAGCCCCATTTTGTCCCTCCAAGTTGGTTTGAATTTCATCCTCATCTTAGAGAGGAGGCAACTGAGCCCAGAGAAGTTAAGCGACTTGCCTGGGGTCAATGAGAGAGCCAGAACTAGAGCCTGAGTTCCAATTTCTAGCTTTAAGAAATCAAATGAAATAAAATATTCCCTTGCTGCAATTACCAGTGTTGGTGGGAGACACCCCTAAGGGCAAGGTCAGCATGGTCTCCAGGAACCACTGAAATTTTGGCCTTCCATCAAGGGTCATCACTAATACCAGTTGTTGTGTGGCTGTAGTGTGGGCACCTCCATTTGGAAACTGACCGACAGAGGATACTTTATGCTCTGAAAATATTTCATCCTGCCTTGAGTGTAGGGGACTGGACTAGAAGACTCTCAAGGTCCCTTCCAGTCCTACGATTCTCTGATTCGATGATTGAAAGCAGGCCACAGAACAGCTATCAGAAGATACCTTTAAGTTCTATAGAGCACAACATTATTTTGGTCCTGAATCTTGCTGTTAAACATTTGGCTTGTTGCCCCCTTGGCTGAGCATCCCGTCAAAGGGATCACTCTCAGTGGCACATAAATAAGGAAGGAGAGATGAGCGTGCTCTCTGCTACAGCCAGTTTCCATTGGCACAAAGGCCTTATAAAGGGGTGTACTTTATAGGGCACCACTGGAGGTGCAATTAACAGCTCCCCAGGGGTTAAATCTCTGCCATGAGTGGCTGGGAGCAGATGGTGGGGGTGGGGGAATTAGCATTTGGAACATAGTGAAGCTTTTGCATAAGAATTCAGAGACAGCCAAACAAAGACATTCCTGACCCACCTGCATGGGGAGTAGCAATCAGTTTGCTACTAGTCTTCTCTCAGAGTAGTGTAAATGGGGGTAGGTTATGCTGGCTTTACACCAGCTTAAGTGATAGCAGAACAAGGCTCCAAAGGTGCAAGGGCAGACCGAAAGGATTTAAGAATTTTATTAAGATGATGTTTAAGAAAAAAAAAGTGAACAGTACAGAGTTTAAGCATAGAAGTTTCTGGTTAGGAGGGAATAACATACAGATTATCGAGGGTGCTACTACACTTGATCTTAGCTCATAGAGCCGAGAAGCAATGGACAACTAGCCAAGAGCAGAAGAAAAGTTTTCCCTCTTCGCTAATGCAAAATTCAAAAGCCAATCCACCCCAATTCCCTACCATGCCTGAGATTTTAGCAGGGAGATGTTTGTTTTCTTCCCTCCATGGGCTCCATCCTCATATTTACAGGCTCTTGATGCTATGGAATCTTTCCAGGCTGCTTATACATTTGCTACGTGTCTAATGAAATGTCCTCAAATTGCTCATTGGCTTGCGGTTTCTAGTCTAACGACTTGGTTGCTTTCATCTGAAATTCTCATTCTTGATGTCTGTTCCAACCTGCCTTCATTCTTTATATATTTGCATGGGTACCATAAATAGACCAGGAGATAGTCGTCTAGGAATCAGTATTGCCAACTGCAAATGTTCAAAAATATTGAGTCAAGCTCACCAAAAATCATGAGATTATGTAAAATAGAGTTGGTGTTCTTTTTATTTGCCTTCTGCTTTCTGAATGCGGTGGGGGATGAGGGGGGGTCCCATTTTGAAGTTTTCTCCACAGCCACGAGGGCTAGAAACTTACTTTTGCTTTAAGAATGAAGGCTGAAATCATCACATTTACACATGACTCCAGGAGCTGGGGCTTTAAGGAAAACAATCATTATCATGAGACTCATGACAAAATCATGAGAATTGGCAACACTGTGTTCTCACCTTAGTTAAACGGATTTACACCTGTATGAGTTACTCTGCAAATGACACATCTTAACTGAGATCAGAACCTGGCTTTGTGTCTTTTGGTTTAATTTAAGAGAAACTCGCTTAGCTATGCTAAATCAGGCTATGCAACTGATCCTACTAAAGTGTTAATTAGAGAGGATTTTTGCAGTCTTTATTCCGATAACAAGGATAATCCAGTCAATAAGGCACCTACAGCACTTGATTAAGGCGTATTTAATCAAGAAAACATACGATTATGCAGGGATTAGGTACCATAAGCAGAGCAGGGATACTAAAGATCAGAGTCTGGAAATCAAATGGGAAACTGAAATCCATGGGCCATTGATTTCAATGGAAAAAAGATCAGGCCCTGAACATGGAGAGCAGCTTTGTTGCAATTTTAACATGCAGCTCAGTATGTAAATGCTATGTTTTCCCCAATGAATCTTTTCAAAAGATTGTTTGCAGTGTTCTTGTAGCTGTGTTGATCCCAGGACATTAGAGAGACAAGGTAGGCGAGGTCATATCTTTTATTAGACTAATTTCTGTTGGGGAAAGAGAAGCTTTCGAGCTTACACAGGTCCCTAAAGAAGAGCTCTGTGGTAGCTTGAAAGCTTGTCTCTTTCACCAACAGAAGTTGGTCCAATAAAAGATATTACCTCCTCTACCTTAAAAAGAACAAGGAGTACTTGTGGCACCGTAGAGACTAAGCACTGGAATGGGTTGCCTAGGGAGGTGGTGGAATCTCCTTCCTTAGAGGCTTTTAAGGTCAGGCTTGACACAGCCCTGGCTGGATGATTTAGTTGGGGATTGGTCCTGCTTTGAGCAGGGGGGTGGACTAGATGACCTCCTGAGGTCCCTTCCAACCCTGATATTTTATGATTCTATGATTTCAGAGTGCTGTACCAGCAGTCATCTCTCAACATGCCTATGCTGCTACTGCAAAAGCATATGGACTCTTAGTATATCAGCCTACTACTCCTTTCAACACGGGTCTGATAGCACATTTAGCTCTGAGTTTGCTTGGGACAGGCAGATCCTGGACTTGGTTCAGACTTCTCATGAGGCAGCACACTCAGTACCCCCTGGGTGCATGCATGTCCAGGCGTAGATTGGGAAACTTGGCTGGCAGTGTTTGTGTAATTGCACAGGTAATTTGTAATTGGCTGGACTTGAAAGATGGTGATTCTGAAAGAGGCAAATCTTCCTGGGTCATGCTCGAGCAAGGGAGCCAGAAGTCAGGAATTGTTCAGAACAATCCTTGCATAATTGCGACACACAATGAAAATGTGTCCTCACCTCTACTCTGCTCTCAACCTCAGGAGATGGTCTTCCAAGGTCCCTTCCAAGACAGTCCTCCATATGTCTTTCTGGATGAGCCAGGAGGGCTGCTTTCAGCTCCTTTCTGTAATTTATCAACCACACGGCACCACAAACAAGCCCATTCTCCATTGTATCCCTCAGCAAGCCAGGCTGTGGTCACCATTACACCATTGGAAGTCAGGAGAAACTGTAATGCCATTTGAGATTAAACTCTTGAAGACTCCAACAAGGAAGAATCTCTAGAAGGGATGCATGTTTGGGGGTGTGTGAGAAAGGAATGGGATGCAGGTGATCTGGGTTCAGTTCTTAGCTCTGCCACAGACTTCTTCTGACCTTGGGCAAGTCATTTATGGCTAGGTTTTAAAGAGAGCTCAAAATGTTGAGTGCTCAGCACTTAAAATCAGGCCCTTTTCTCTGCCTCATGGAAAATGAGGATAACACATGCTTTCTCCCATCCTGTATATCTCTTGTCTATTTAGATTGTAAGCTCTCTAGGAGAAAAACCAAGAGATCTGTGTTTTTAGTAGAAAAACACCCCGAAAATTTCATCCAATATGAACATTTTCTGCAAAAGCGTTGGAAATATTTGATCAGCTTTGCTCCTTAGAAATGCACCTAGCAGTTCAAGAAGAGGGACTCGTTACACAGTGGCCTCCACCTGGTTGTGTTGCTGCATCTCAGGGCTGGACTTCAAGGAAGGTGGGATTGCCATATAGGCACAGAGGACCATAGTGGTAGTATTGCTGTAAAGGGTCTGGGGGTGATAGTGGATCACAAATTGAATTTGAGTCAACAATGGGATGCCGTTGTGAAAAAGGCTAATATTCCAGGGTGTATTAGAAGGAGTGGCGTATGTCAGACACGGAAGTAACTGTCCCACTCCACAAGGTACTGGTGAGGCCTCAGCTGGAGTACTGGGTCCAGTTCTGGGCGTCACACTTTAGGGAAGGTGGAGACAAACTGGAGGGAGTCCAGAGAAGAGCAACAAAAATGATCCAAAGTTTAGAAAACCTGACCTAGGAGGAAAGGTTAAAAAAAACTGGGCATGTTGAGTCTTGAGAAAAGATGACTGAGGGTGGGAACCTGAGAACAGACTTCAAACATATTAAGGGCTGTTATAAAGAGGACAGCGATCAATTGTTCTCCATGGGGTAGGACAAGAAGCAATGGGCTTGATCTACTGCAAGGGTGATTTAGGTTAGATATCAGGAAAAACTTTCTAACTCTAAGGGTAGTTAGACTTGGTAATAGGCTTCCAAAGGAGGTTGTGGAATCCCTGTCATTGAAGGTTTTTAAGAACTGGTTGGACAAACCCTTTTCAGGGATGGTCTACTCTAGGTTGACTTGGTCCTGCCTCAGCGCCGGGGTTGGACTTTATGATTTCGAGGTCCCTTGCCGCCTGACATTTGTATGATTCTATATTTATCCCTTTTATAACTCTGCTGTTCTCTACTGAATTTGACCTCATGTATTAGCTCACTAGACAACTAGCAAGGCTCCCAAGCTGCCATCTATCCTTAGAGTCTGTATGTAACTAGGAAAACAGGCATATGGTTTTGGTGAGCAATTCTCCGTGGCCTTAGATCATCCTGGAAGGGGATGTTATAGAAATATGAATAATGGTGGTTGTCAAGTGGGCCACTAAGAGGGCAGCTCAGAAGTAAGCTCAGCACAGCTCAGAGGAGCATTACGCTACCTTTCCACCTCCCGGTTATCCTGCAGTCAGCCGGGGACAGTCTGCCTCCCAGCACAAGCTGTCCCGGTCACAAGGACCATTCTCTTGGCAGGCACCCCTTAGGTTCTTGCCAGTGTCTCCTCGCAACCAATGGCCTCAGCCCCCACCCCTCACTCCAGCTCTATGCTACCCAGGGCCGGTGCAAGGAAGTTTAGTGCCCTAGGCGAAACTTCCACCTTCCCCCCCCCCCCCCCCCCGGGGCCCCCCCCCCCCCCCCGCGCGGCAGCTTCCCCCTCTGCCCTGAGGCGTGGCCCCCCACGGCAGCTCCCCCCCAGGAGCCATGCAGCAGCTCCCCACCCCAGCTCACCTCTGCTCCTTCTCCTCCCTGAACACGCTGCCCCCACTCTAATTCTCCTCCCCTCCAGCTGATTGGCGCTGCAAGCCTGGGAGGCGGGAGAAGTGGAGTAGCGATGGCGTGCTCGGGGGGGAGGGGCGTAGCAGAAGTGAGCTGGGGTGGGGAGCCCTGCGGCTGCTCCCCCCGCAGGCACTCCCCCCACGGCAGCTCCCCACCCCAGCTCACCTCTGCTCCACCTCCTCCCCGAGTATGCCGCCCCGCTCTAATTCTCCTCCCCTCCCAGGCTTGCGGCACCAAACAGCTGATTGGCGCCGCAAGCCTGGGAGGTGGGAGAAGTGGAGCGGCCGCTGCACTGGGAGAGGGAGTCTGAGCCGCACGTGTCAGCACACCGCCGGCAGCCCAGCCCAGGAATGCTGTAAAAAAAAAATTGGGGGTACCGCTTTTTGGCGCCGCCAAATCTTGGCGCCCTAGGCAACTGCCTAGTTTGCCTTAATGGTAGATCAGCCTTGATGCTACCCAACAAGTCTCTACACCTGAGGAACTTAATCTTGCCTTTCAGGGCAGCGTGAAATCTTTATGCTACTGGAAAGGTGCAAAAAAAAAAAAAAAGAGGAGACCTTGCCCTCAGAATCGGAACCCAGCCTGAAATTTGCAAGTTCCCCATACATCTATGTTGAACCAAACCCAGACCTCAGCTCTAGCAATCCCTGGGGCTTTGGGTGTATTCAGTCTGACCCTTATTCTACAGCTCTTCCCCCAATTGGCTCCAAGAAATCACCCCATTGCACAGGACCGATCAAAGGACAAGCCTACCCTCCTGGAAGCTGTAAAAACTAGCAGAACTCGGCTATTACACAACACAGAGCGCACCGGGGTGTGAAATGGCAAGTGCAGCATAGGCCTGGTCTACACTTTGAGTTTAGGTCGAATTTAGCAGCGTTAAATCGAATTAACCCTGCACCCGTCCACACAACAAAGCCATTTACTTCGAAATAAAGGGCTCTTAAAATCGATTTCTGTACTCCTCCCCGACAAGGGGAGTAGCGCCGAAATCGACATAGCCATTTTTATTAGGGTTAGTGTGGCCGCAATTCAGCGGTATTGGCCTCCGGGAACTATCCCACAGTGCACCATTGTGACCACTCTGGACAGCAATCTGAACTGGGATGCACTGGCCAGGTAGACAGGAAAAGCCCCGCGAACTTTTGAATTTCATTTCCTGTTTGCCCAGCGTGGAGAGCACAGGTGACCATGCAGAGTTCATCAGCACAGGTAACCATGCAGTCCGAGAATCGAAAAAGAGCACCAGCATGGACCGTACAGGAGGATTTGATTGCTATATGGGGAGAGGATTCAGTGCTAGCAGAACTACGTTCCAAAAGACGAAATGCCAAAACATTTGAAAAAAATCTCCAAGGGCATGATGGAGAGAAGCCACAATAGGAACTCACTACAGTGCCGCGTGAAAATTAAGGAGCTCAGACAAGCCTATCAAAAAACAAAGGAGGCAAACGGTCACTCTGGGTCAGAGCCGCAGACATGCCACTTCTACGCTGAGCTGCATGCAATTCTAGGTGGGGACCGCCACCACTACTCCACCTCTGATCATGGATTCCGATGAGGGGGTAATCTCAGCCATGCCTGCGGATTCTGCGGACGGGGAAGATGAGGAGGAGGAGGACGACGACGAGCTTGCGGAGAGCACACAGCACTCCGTTCTCCCCAACAGACAGGATCTTTTTCTCAGCCTGACTGAAGTACCCTCCCAACCCTCCCTAGGCATTATCCCAGAAAATGAGGCCATGGTAGGGACCTCTGGTGAGTGTACCTTGGTAAATATAAAACATGGTTTAAAAGCTAGCATTTTTTAATGATTAATTTGCCCTGAGGATTTGGGATGCAGTCTCGACCAGTACAGCTACTGGAAAAGTCTGTTAATGTGTCTGGGGATGGCGCGGAAATCCTCCAGGGACATCTCCATGAAGCTCTCCTGGAGGTACTCCAAAAGCCTTTCCAGAAGGTTTCTGGGTAGTGCAGCCTTATTCCGTCCTCCATGGTTGACCATGCCATGCTAGTAGCAAGTAATCTGGTATCATTGCATGACAAAGCCTGGCAGCGTATGGTCCTAGTGTTTTCTGGCATTCAAGCAACATCCGTTCTTTATCTCGCTGTGTTATCCTCAGGAGAGTGATATCATTCATGGTAACCTAGTTGAAATACGGGAATTTAATTAAGTGGACAGAGGTGGCCGTTCCTACTTGGCTGTTTGCCTGTGGCTGAAAAGAAATCCTTCCCTGCAGTTAGCCAAGCGGGGGTCAGAGGGGAAGAATAATTGGCACTGAGCTTTTCGCGTTTGGCTAGCAGGGATCTTCCACCCCAGTTAGCCTTGCGGTGGGGGGGAAGGGGTAAAGCGATCATCCCAGAGAATTGGATGGGGGGGGTTAGTTTGGTTTCTGCAGGGATCTTCCCCGATACCAGCCACACGGTGGGGGGAGGAATAAAGCGATCATCCCAGAGAATTGGATGGGGGGGGTTAGTTTGGTTTCTGCTGCTGCACGTTAACAGGAAAACCGCAGCACTCAACGGGCTTTGCTTGGTATGTGGGAAAGGAGGGTACTGCTTTTAGGAAGACTGCAGAAGCCGAAAGACAATGGCTTACCATGGCCGCATGCAAGCTGAATTCTGTTGCCTGGACCTGCGTCTGTGATCTCTAACACCAAAGCCGCAGGCACTTAATATTAAGATGCAAAATGTGACCTTGTACCGAAATCACATGTGCTATGTAATGTGAATAGTGTTGTTCACCGTGAAAGAGTATAAGCATTGTTCTGTAAAATGTATCTTTTTAAATACTTCTCTCCCTTTTTTCCCTCCCTCCCACAGCTGCAAATTTTTCAAGCCTCCCTCCTCTGTCCCGAAGGCTATCTCAGATAAGATGGCGAAAAAAAAGGACGCGAGACGAAATGTTCTCTGAAATCATGGAATCGACCCTCAATGAAAGAGCTCATCTGAATGAGTGGAAGGACACGGTATCAAAGTACAGGAAAGATGCCAGTGAACGTGTGGCCATGAGGGACGCTCGAGATGAGAGGAGGCAGGCTGCAATGCTGGGGCTGCTGCATGATCAAACGGACATGCTCCAGCGTCTGGTGGAGCTTCAGGAATGGCAGCAGGATCACAGAGTGCCTCTGCAGCCCCTGTATAACCGCCCTCCCCCCTCACCATGTTTCATAACTTCCTCATCCAGATGTGTAAGAACACGGGGGGGAGGGAGGAGGGGAGGCTCTGTGCACCTGCCCACTCCACCCCAGTGGACAGTCCAAGCAAAAGGCTGTCATTAGTTTGAACTTTTTTAGTGGCCTTTTCCTTCCCGCCTATCCTCCTCCCAAACCCCACCCGAGCTACCTTGTCAGTTCTCTCCCTATGTTTATATTCAATTAATAAAGAATACATGATTTTTAAACGATAGTGACTTTATTTCCTTTGAAAGCAAACTGTGATTGAAGGGGGAGGGTGGGTTGCTTACAGGGAATGAGTCAATCAAGGGGGCAGGTTTTCATCAAGGAGAAACAAACAGAACTTTCACACCATAGCCTGGCCAGTCATGAAACTGGTTTTCAAAGTTTCTCTGATGCGCAGCTCTTCCTGGTGTGCTCTTCTAATTGCCCTGATGTCTGACTGTGTAATCAGCGGCCAGGCGATTTGCCTCAGCCTCTCACCCCGCTATAAAGGTCTCCCCCTTACTCTTACAGAGATTGTGGAGCACACAGCAAGCAGCAATAACAATGGGAATATTGGTTTGGCTGAGGTCTGAGCAAGTTAGTAACGTGCGCCAGCGACCCTTTAAACATCCAAATGCACATTCTACCACCATTCTGCACTTGCTCAGCCTGTAGTTGAACAGCTCCTGACTACTGTCCAGGCTGCCTGTGTATGGCTTCATGAGCCATGGCATTAAGGGGTAGGCTGGGTCCCCCAAGGATAACAATAGGCATTTCAACATCCCCAACGGTTATTTTCTGGTTTGGGAAGTAAATCCCTTGCTGCAGCCATTTAAACAGAGTAGTGTTCCTGAAGATGCGAGCATCACGAACCCTTCCCGGCCATCCCACGTTGATGTTGGTGAAACATCCATTGTGATTCACCAGTGCTTGCAGCAACATTGAAAACTAACCCTTGTGGTTTATGTACTGACTGCCCTGTTGCTCCGGTGCCAAGATAGGGATATGGGTTTCATCTATCGCCCCACCACAGTTAGGAAATCCCATTGCAGCAAAGCCATCCACTATGACCTGCACGTTTCCCAGAGTCACTACCTTTGGTAGCAGAAGCTCAGTGATTGCTTTGGCTACTTGCATCACAGAAGCCCCCACAGTAGATTTGCCCACTCCAAATTGATTCCTAGCTGACCGGTAGCTGTCTGGCGTTGCAAGCTTCCACAGGGCTATCGCACTCGCTTCTCAACTGTGAGGGCTGCTCTCATCTTGGTATTCTGGCGCTTCGGGGCAGGGGAAAGCAACTCACAAAGTTCCATGAAAGTGCCCTTACGCATGCGAAAGTTTCGCAGCCACTGGGAATCGTCCCACACCTGTAACACTATGCGGTCCCACCAGTCTGTGCTTGTTTCCCGGGCCCAGTATCGGTGTTCCACGGCTATAACCTGCCCCATTAACAGCATGATCTCCAAAGCACCGGGGCTCACGGTTTGATAGAATTCTGTGTCCATGTCCTCATCACTCTTGTCGCCGCGCTGCCGTAGCCGACTCCTCCTCGCCTGGTTTTGCAGGTTCTGGTTCAGCATAAACTGCACGAGAACGCGCGAGGTGTTTACAATGTTCATGACTACTGTCTTGAGATGAGCCGGCTCCATGCTTGCCATGGTATGGAGTCTGCAGTTTTCACCCAGGAAAAAAGGCGCAAAACGGTTGTCTGCTGTTGCTTTCCCAGAGGGAGGGGGAGGATGTACCCAGAACCACCCGCAACAATGTTTTTGGCCCCAACAGGCATTGGGATCTCAACCCAGAATTCCAATGGGTGGAGGAGACTGGAGGAACTATGGGATAGCTACCCACAGTGCAATGCTCCGGACGTCGATGTTAGCCTCGGTACATGTACGCACGCCGCCAAATTAATGTGCTTAGTGTGGCCACATACACTCGACTTTATACAATCGGTTGCCAAAAATCAAATTCTGTAAATTCGGATTAATCCCATAGTGTAGACATACCCATAGAGAGGATGTAACAGCTGCCCTTCCAGAACACACCGCAGCCTTTGAGTCGAGCTCCCTTCCCCCCTCAGTGCTGCCTGCAGCCACACTTCAAATGGGAGAGACCAGTGTCCTTGCATCTCACTCATAGCATAAGTCTAGCCCCGTTGAGTTCAGTGGGACTGCTCATGTGATTAACAGCTGCAATGGGGGAAAGCTAGAGTGATTTTGTCTGGGTCTGAGCAAGGGGCCAGGCTTGGCAACCTGTCTGTCAACAGGACGATCTCTGCTGGGCATGCACAAGATGCCAAGAACCCCGTGGGAGACACAGAGCCCCCCCCCCCAAATACCCTGGAAGGCAGAGGGAGACTATGGCACTCAGCACCAGGCAGGATCAGGCCCCACGTGCCCATCTAATCAAGGCGTTGCTCAAAGCCTCTCCTATCTAGTCCACGGGGACCGTGTTTGGCTTCAGTCCAAGGAAAGATGGGGTACAGGGCTACAGGGTATGAATGATCCCGCAGCTCTGGCGCTAGGCACCTCAGCTGACCGTCCCAGAAAAGTCACCGCTATAAAAAACGATGATCCATTGTATCATTTTTCCAATCACAGGCCAAGCGCAAGTGCCAATCAAGCCACAAAACCTTCCAGGGCATCAGCTGCTGCCGTTCACAGGCCTACAAGACTAGACCCAAGGGAGAACTCAATGTTGGACTGTGCTGAGAGCTAGACTAGCCAGTCCATTGGCAGAAGCCAGGTGAACACTTTGGGATTGCATTAGTTACTTATTACAAAGTCCAGCCTTCGACTGCAAGCGCTACTGCGGGAAACAGCTCAGTGTGGTTCGGACAAAGGGATTAAGCATAGGTATGAATGACAGTAAAGAGGTTAAAGTTATAAAGCTTCTATGGACATCCATGCTCCAGGGAATAAGCTGATCCTTTCTGGGGTCAGGAAGAAAACTCTCCAGCATTGTTGTGGAGTGGGTTCTATCTTCCACCAGAGGAACGGAGCCAGTGAAGAGAAGCATTGTGCCCCTGTCCACTTTATAATTCTAAGCAGAAGTTGGCAGATAGATAAGGACCACAGTCTATTTTCACTAGTTTAAATCCAGGACACTGATGATTTCAGTGGATTTGCTCCAGATTTGCACCAGCACGGCAGGAGAATGGGTCCCATTTCTCTAGCATGACTGCATTAGTAATCAGCACAACATCCTTCTCATCAGCGCTCCCAAGCTCCTGTTTGTCTACGCTATGCCTCGCTGGTCACTCGGGCTTCCCACATGACTCATTCCCATGAGGGTCATCACAAGACACTGTCTGTTCTTGCCAGTTGACAATAACAATAAGTGACCTTATTGACAAGGAACTTCACGCTCGCCAGCCCGTGAGTCTGGGCAGATGCCATGCGACACACAGGGCCCTAGCTGCACCTGAGCCTGACCTCGCACTAGGTTTACACTGGTTTGAGGGTAATTCCTTCTGATTTATAGCAGGATGAGCAAAAGCAAGGAAAGTGAATTGAGATCAAGTAAATTAAGGCCATTTTAATTCTGAATGAGAGTATCCATCCGTGTGTGTTTGTGTGTGTGTGAAGTGGGAGGGGGATTTATGTGGTTTAACTAATCTACTTTAAATTCAGATTAACTTTTCTGACTGTCCCCATGTAGACAAGCCCTGGGGCTTTATTTAAGTGTTCCATATGGTGCAAAATAGCACGCCACTAAGGGGGCAGAGTTCCGTTTCCACTTGGAAGACAGATCAGCTAATGCCTGCCTCCAGTTTGCTATCATGAAAATACAGGCTGCAAGTAGCTATTCACAGAACAGCATTCTCAGCCTCATCATCCAAACACAGAGCTAGATTCTTAGCCAGTTTATATCAGCTGAGGGTGTGGTTCAGAGTGCAAAGAGACAGAATAGCCTCTCCCCGCTCCGAAGCAAAGCCATCTCTATTTGAAACATTTCCCTCTGGAAGATGGAGTTGTTTTGTTTCTTAAGACTAGATGTAATGATGTGATGCAACCACATCAATTCAGTGGCCTCGTATTTTGGCTAGTGGGTGGAGAGTGTGTTAACATTTAAGTTGCAGTAGTACGTAAACACCACAATGAGGTTGTGCCCTATTGTGCTAGGTGCTGTACAAACCGTTAGTAAATAATATCCATAATATCTCTTTGTGTGGGAATAGACATAAATACTCATACACAGCATTTTTCATCAGTAGGTCTTGAAGTGCTTTGCAATCAGTATCGTTATCCCCATTTGACAGTGGGGAAACTGAGGCAGAGCAGTACAGTGACTTGCCCGGAGAATGGCTGTGCTGCAGGCCTTACTTCTTACCACCAACTCAGCAGGACATCACAGTCTGACTTTTGGATGGGGAGAAGGCACCAAGGTGTTGGAGGAAAGGGGTGCTTTTTGTGTGTCACTGGACAGATACAGTGTTAGGAAAACAGTACGCTGCAGGACTTGCCAAAGGCCATTCAGGAAGCTAATGGCAGAGCTAGGAATAGACCCCAGCTTTCAGTTCCAGGTCAGTGCCTTAGTTACTAGGCCAGTCCCTCCCCCAACCAAGAGGCAAGATTCAGCAGCTGGATGAAGCAAACAAGCAGGCCAGGGTGTAATGAGGGGAGATCAGGGAACAGAGATCATTAGGGCCCAGCTGGGAAGAGTGGTTTTACAGTCTTACTCCAACACAGCCAAAGCGAAGCTAGCAGAGTGTCCTGTACAGGTGTAAATTTAACTTTGCTGAAGTTACTCCGGATTAACATCGGCACAACAGAGCAGAATCTGATCCTCCGCCTAAAACTGCAAGACAATGGGGGCCAGACCGTCAGCTGATGTGAGCAAAGATCCATTGCCAGCTGAGGATCTGGCCCCCAGGAGCACCGCGAGCTTTTTTGCCGCCCTAGGCGGCGGAAGGCCCCGCCCCCGAAATACGGATGACGACCGGGGTGGCTGAAAATCCGGCCACCGCGATTGCCGCCCCCCAAATGTTAGTGCCCTAGGCAACCGCCTACGTCGCCTAATGGGTTGCGCTGGCCCTGCTGGCCCCAATTCTATTAACACCAGTGTAACTCTATTCACTTCAGTGGCATGAACCTGGCTTTAAACCAGTGTGAGATCACCAGCAGGCCCAATGACATCAGTCCCTCATACCGAAACATTCCCAGTTATAAAAATAAGGGCCTGTTCTTCTCAGACTAGTTTGACACTGGTGTAACTCTGTTGGCTTTAGGGGTGTTACTCCTCTGTAGGCTGGTATAAGCAAGATCAGAATCAGGCCCAAGAGTTACAAGCCTGCATCAGAGCCTGGCCTCCCCGGTCAGTCCATTGCATGCTTATCAAATAACCAGTGCCATGCTGTGATATATTTAGTAAGGCGTGCAACAAATTTGTAGTGAGCAAATTTTGCCCTAAATTTTCCATCTGGACAAAGAGTTCATGTCGCTAGCTCTGTCCTATCACGGACAATTCCATTCTACACTTGCATGCTTTAGGTCCTCCAACCTTTCTAGCGATGTTCCACAAAACAGCGTTCTCCATGCGGTGTGGCCTTGCATGTGGGGTGCCTGCAAGGTCGCGCCGTGCAGAGGCTGCTGTTTTGGTCTATAATGTATGTTTGGGGTCCAGATGCAGTCTGGCTGGACTATGTTGTTGTGAATTCTGGGGCTTGGGATGCACGCGTTGCATACGTAGGTGGCACCTCCCTGCAAATAACCTGCAGTTTCCGTTCTGAAAGCTGGCTCAAGCGAGCACACAGCTAAGGGGGATAAAAAGGAATCCAATCAACAAGCAAATGACCTACACAAAATGCATCAGGCAAACTCTCTTACATAAGGGCAAGCCTCAGAGTCAATCTGCTTATGTGCAGCCCTGGAAACCTGACTAACCTCATCTGATCATGAACCAGCAGCTACCGCCGCTAACCCTCCCTTGCACCTCATTCTGGGCGGAATTCCTTAGGTCATGCCAAAGGCAAGTTAGGAACAGCAAATTCCAAGACGTCCCATCTCCTGCCTCTGGCACTGGCCAAGACCTGTTGCTTCAAGGGAGGGCGATAAGTTGCCGTAAGGCCCCTATCTTCGCCAGTGCTGCAGACAAGGCCCATTACGGTCAGTGGGATTCCTTCCAGGACTCTCGGGTCAGGCCCATAAAGTGGAGAAGAATTTTGTCCTGGCCCTGCGCAATCCTACACCTTGAAGCTTTAGATGCGGTTATTGCTCAGTGTATCCAGCTGTAGGTCCGATCCATTTAAAGTTATCCATCTAAGATAGCAGAGAGCCAATGCACCCTTAACCCCACAAAATAGGGCTCAAGTGGTGCAGTGGTCTTGTGTTTGCCCCCTGCACAGGGGGAACTGTCACCTTGAGCCATGTGTTGTACCGCTGGGAGGCAGGGGCTGTCTTCCTATGGGCATGCAGCGCTTGCCCTTTGTGGGTTCAACAGAAATACAGGGACATCATAATAAAAGGCAGGCAGGCCAGGGCTTTAGGGTTTTTTTGTGCAGTGGCAGAGTGGGATTTTGTGACCCCATTTGGAAGCGAACTTAGAAGGGCTCATGCAACCCTGTTTAGAGAATGATCCACTGTGGATGAGCTGCCCAAAGCTCTCACTTCCTCTCCGCTCAACACCCCCTCCTAGTAGAAGTGATAGATGCTGAACTTACCCTGCACTGGGAGGGACCCAAGACTGAAATCCAGCCAGTAACCTGGTGCCCTTTGCACTCTTTGCAAAGTGCTACGGGTATTTCTTTCTTACACAACGCTGCCAGTGCAAGGCAGCTCCAGGAGCAAGAGTCTCAGATGTATCCTCCTGCAGCATACCATAAAGCACTTTTATCCACCAGCTTGGCCTCATGCCTGTATCTGATGTTGATAAGCAGCTGTGTACTTACTCAAAGACCCACACGTGGCATGTGATAAGATATTGCATGCAAGGCCACATGGGGAACCTATCTAAAATGTGAGTTTAATTCAGATTTATTAAGCTGCCTTTGTAGATTGTACAAAAGGAACCATTGAATTTTATTACATTATATCTGTGGGCAAGAACTAGGACCTTACGTGGTGATCCCTTTTCAGATCTCCAAGGTTTACTCTCAGTTCAGTCACAGATCCCTGTGTGATCTTAGGCCTAAGATCTAGGTATTTAGGTTCCTAACTCCCATTATTCCAATAGGAATTAGGTACTTAAATACCTTTGCTGATCTGGGCCCTTGTGCCTGATTTTCAGAAGTGCTCCAGTTTCCATTGTAAATTGTGGGTGCTTAGCATCACTACAGAATCAGACTCTGAAGCCTCCAGTTTTCCCATCTCTAAAGTGGATTATTTCAACACTCAATTCTTTAGCTTAGAAAGCTACCCAAGATCCTTGGATCGAGGGCACTAGAGAAACACCAACATCCTTCTCTGTAGTACACAAAGTGCTTTAACATGAAGCTTGCACAAGTGTTATTTCCCATATACCAATAAGTTCCTCACCCTAAAGACGGAGGTGTCAAATGGGGCCCTCCCCTGTTGGCTATGGCATGACTCGCTGGTTGACCTCACTCCTGTTTGCCTCAGTTTCCCACTTTGTGAACGAGGGAATAATGAGACCGACCCACACTCCAAGTGCTAAACAGGGTCACTGTCAAACCTGTATCTCCTTATGCAGTCCAACGGATCTGAAATGAGCGCTCTTTGAACCTGTGCTTTAAAGAGGGAGCCCTTAACCATGCACAGATTTAGCACCGCTCTTAGCCAACAGAGCACAGAATCTCCCCTTGTGACTGAAGAGTTATGTACTGGGGAAGCTCATTCCGAAGAGAACTGTGCAGCCAGTCACATCAGCTGCTTCGCAAAATAGGCCATGTCAGATCCCAAGTCACATGCTTTGGCAGACGACCTTGGGGAAGCTCTGAGCTGGCATGAGAAGCTACAGTATTAAAACAAAATATTCAGATGCGCCGGTGCCTGTTCTCAGATCTTGAAGGTGGCCCCTTTCCTTTAGCCATCTCGGGGGCCTTTCAGGTCAGCAAACTCCAAGGGAAGGAAATCAGGCCTGTGAAAGTTGCAGCAATATTTAAGTGTGATGAAATGATGGATTTTTAAAAGAGAGATGAAGGGAGGCCATCCACAGAGACAATACGTCCTTTAAACAGAACCACTCTCATTTGCCATTTTTCAGGAATTCTGTGCGGGAAACTTCCTAAATTCCTGTCCTCGTGAGAAATTGTACTGAATACATGTGCCAAGTTCATGCCTGGTTTAACTAATGTAATGACGTCCACACCAGGGATAAGCTGGGGCTCATAGGTCAGCTATGCCAACCCGCCTGGCTTTGGAGAAAGCCAATGCCGTAGCAGCAAAAAGCTACCACACCGTATGCACACGCACAGCATCAGAATGCCGAGGGCACATTCATACTCCTCGTCTACCCCGGAGGGCCCCATTCGCCACTCACTTTCTCCTTTACACCCATGCAGAATGGGTGTAAAGTGCTGTCAGATCACACTGAGAGTGTCGTTGTGCCTTCTTTGCACAGATGAAGGCAGCGGGGAGTCTGACCCTTACACTGTGTCTTGCACATATGGACCAGGTACTGCCAGGCCTGACATGGTGCCGGCAGTTGTAATGTAGCTGTAAGGTCCTATCGACTCAGAAATCAAAATGCCAGGTTTGCCTTGAGGGCAGTTACAACCCTGGCTGTGTGTTACCGGATTGAAATGCAGAAGCCCCAGTATTCCTGTATTCCTAGCGCTGCTCTTTGCATGGATTTAGCTACATCTATTCAAAACCAATTTTGTTACATTGGTAGAAGGAGTGGGGAGAGACAGACTGTTTAGACAAGCCCTTAGAGTCACCTTAGATTCAGGGTAGCACAGATGTTTCTGAATTAAGTCTTGGGGGCCAGGCTTGCTCTTTGCCACCACAGCAGGGGAAGTTTCCTTGGGGATGCGATTCCGCTGCTCAAGGGAGTTCAAGACTCGGGGTGGCCTCAGATAGGGGATGAAGCATGAAAGGAGGAAGGGTGGGACAAGGGCAAGGCAGGAGAAGCAGGGATGCTGTTCCACCAAATGGGAATGCTGGGGGGTGCCTGCCTGGGCCAGCTGCTCCAGCTGGGTGCTGCAACCAGGATGTACCCCACAGGGGCGAATTACAGCTGCTGTGGAGAACAGGGGACTGGTACACTTTGCACCTCTGCTGTGCTTTGGATGATTGTGGCTGGGAAGTGCAAAGGGGTCCCTGGCAGCGCTGTGGACCTGTGATATGACAGTGGGGTGCGGGGGGCTGAGTTACAGAGATAGCAATGTGCCACCATTAAGCATACTCTGCCATCTGTGCCACAGGGGGGCTGATCCCTGCTTCTAGCCTCTGCAGGCATAATGCCGCTGGCAACGGTGCGCCACCTTTTCGCTCACGCCCCCTTCCCGTTCCTAACTTAGTGATAAATGATCCCTCATTGCATATCCCTACAAGGTGCCTTGTCCAGCCCCACCTGCTGTAGAACCAGGGTATTTTCATACAGATCAATAGAAGCAAAACCCCCCCTCAGCTTAGAACTGGAGCTGCTTGCTGCCTCTTGCATCTTTAAACACCTTTCACTTCCCCTCCCGTCTCTACCCCGTGGGCTGTAACAGGCAATTCCTATTTTTAGGGATTTATTTTGTTGCAAACCAAGATGACTGCATCTTGTATCAGGCTGGAATAACCAAAGAGCTTTCCCAGGCTTTATACCATTCAGCTTTTAGCCAGCTCCCAGGGACTGTTCCTTTGTAACCTCCAGTAGGCATCGGCACTTATATTAGCCTTCCTGCTGCACCAAATGGGGGGAAAAACTAAAGATAGTGGACTCCTGCTGGGTCCAAAGACAGAGAGTTTATCCTTGCCTGGAACGTGACAAACTGCACGTGGATAACAGACAGCGGTGACCAGAGATGTCATCACGGTCTAGTACCCAAAGAGAGCTCACCCCAGCCAGCTTAAACAAACCTACTGGGGAAGCAGGCACAAAGGACCCCCTCAGATATCAAAGTTGTTTAAACATGTAGGGCTGTCATTGTCATGACTTGGGACCGTGCAATGGCATGTTACATGCGTGTTCTGTAAGTCCCAATGCTAGGAGCTTGTGTTTTTAGTTATGTTCCCTAAATGATTTCTCCATGCTAGCTAGTGACTGGTTCATGCATGTGTGGTTTTGCTGATTGCCTGTCAGCTGATCTCATTCATCTGTCACTGCAAACACATTGTGATCTCCTTAGATCAAAAATATGAGGGAGGGAAGCATGACCTACTTACCGGTGGAAATTGGGAGTCAGGACTCCTGTGTCTAATTCTTGGCTCTGCTTTTAGCTTGCACTGCGATTCAGGATAAATCCCTTACGGCTGAGTGGGGTATTTAGGTTCCTAACTCCCACCCTAAAGACAGGGGTATCAAATGGGGCCCTCCCCTTTTGGTTATGGCATGACTTGCTGTGACCTTGCTCCTCTTTGCCTCAGTTTCCCACTTAAAACTTAGGCTGACCTATCTACAATGCTCAGGGCTGTGAAAAATGTCATGCCCATAGCTCCAGTTAAGTGGACAAAACCCTTGGTGTAGGCTGCGCTAGGTGGATGGAAGGATTCTTCCGTTGACCTAGCTACCACCTCTCGGAGAGGTGGAGTAAGTACATCAGTGGAAAAAACCCTTCAATTGATGTAGGAAGCATCTACAGTACAGTGGCGTAGCATAGACATACCCTTAGGCTCTCACCCCAGTTTGCAGCAAGCCAGTGGCAGATGTGGGAACCGAACTCATCCCACCAATGCCTGCTCTAACTACAGACCATTCTTCTGGTGATTCTTTAGGGATTGTTTCCCTCTCAAAGGAACACAGGTGCAAATCATAACATGAGAGTGGCTCAGTGCTGGGGATAGGCAAGTAACTGAACTTTCCTCATAGATTAGGAACATCCAGGAGGCACTACTGGACAGCACGCAGCACCGTTCTGTGCTTTGCCTGGTCTCTGCTGCTCTCGATGACATCCGTTTCCAGAGACACCTCTGAAATTTGCCCCGAGGCTCAGCTTTGTTTGCTGCGCTGCCAGCCACGTGGAAGGCATAGGGAGTTCTGCACCTGGAGAAATAAGATCTGGTGCTTGTAATAGAGATGTGATGTGCCAGTCCCCAGCCCCTTTCTTAATTACAGGTAATTGAGCAACCGGTTGCTAGAGCTGGTCCCTCAGGTAGAGAGGAAAACTGCTAGCTAATTAAGTCTGCAAGATGAAATGTGGCCCCAGTACATCCCTGCCAGCAGGTCTAGTCATTTCTCGTAAGTTACAGCATCTACAAGAAAGATGTGGAAAAATTGGAAAGAGTCCAGCGGAGGGCAACAAAAATGATTAGGGGTCTGGAGCACATGATTTACGAGGAGAGGCTGAGGGAACTGGTATTATTTAGTCTGCAGAAGAGAAGAATGAGGGGTGATTTGATAGCTGCTTTCAACTACCTGAAAGGGGGTTCCAAAGAAGCTGGATCAAGACTGTTCTCAGTGGTGACAGATGACAGAATAAGGAGTAATGGTCTCAAGTTGCAGTGGGGGAGGTTTAGGTTGGCTATTAGGAAAAACTTTTTCTCTAGGAGGGTGGTGAAGCACTGGAATGGGTTCCCTAGGGAGGTGGTAGAATCGCCTTCCTTAGAGGTTTTTAAGGTCAGGCTTGACAAAGCCCTGGCTGGGATGATTTAGTTGGGGATTGGTCCTGCTTTGAGCAGGGGGTTGGACTAGATACCTCCTGAGGTCCCTTCCAACCCTGATATTCTATGATTCTATGATCTTGCATTAGCATCACTATGCAGTGAAGAGTCTGTCATTGATTCTGCTGCTTTGAGGGGTTGAAGAGTTAAGTGTGAATGAGCTATGGGTAGGGATGCCAACTTTGGTTGGATGAATTCCTGGAGGTTTCATCACATGACATAATCTTTAATTAAAGATTAATCTTTAATTCCTGAAGACTCCAGGACAGTCCTGGAGAGTGGGCAACCCTAGCTATCGGCCAAGCCCCAGATCCTTAAAGGTATTTAGGCTCCTAACTTCATAAATCCCTTCGTAGATCAGGGCCCAAGACCCTGTATTCAGAGTTTCAGCCCAAGAGCAAATGTTTTGGAAAAGTCTATTCCACCATATGTGATAGAAGCACAAAACCCAGGGCAGGTGTATGCAGTGGTTAGTTCATGGAGACCCAGTCCCGCATTAGAGATACTGGCAGGGCAGTGGCCTCGGAAGAGCAATGGAAATCCTGTGGGGGGCTGATCTATGTTTCTGCCCCTGCACATCATTACGCTCCACAGAGCCAGGTAGGAACCCCCAGGACCCCTCTTTCTCAGCCTTCTCCCCCTGCTGAGTCTCATCTCCCATCGCTCCCCATTCCCCCGCATCCCTCCGCCTACCAGTCCCCATTTGCAGCAAGCTTCCGCCACCTCTGGATGCTGGGAGGGACTCACCCCCCCCCCCCCCCCCCGCCCGTCACAGGAGTCTGACACAGCCAAGAAGGAAGCCAGCTGTGATGACTTTGTGTTATGTGGATATTTATCCACTGGGAGGACCTTTTTTTCCATGATCACCGATCCTGCCAGTCTTTGCATGGTGCACAATGGTACCAACATAAGCAGAGTAAAATACAGCAAAGCAGCAGGCGTAGGCCTCTTCACTGAGCAACAATGAATCACAGGCCACTCACTTGCACATGCCCAAGGTGGAGAAGGGGCAGGGCGTGGGCATGTCTGAAGAGACGTGAGTTTAAGCAAAACCCTCATGCTGCTACAAGAATTCAGCTTGTGCGTCTCTTACATCTTGGAAGGAATGACTTGGTAACATCAGAGCATTGATCAGCCTCCCTCGTGCGTATGACTGTGAGCTGGGCAACTCCCTATCTCCGCACTGAACAAGGATCAGTCCTTAAACTCTAACAACTTTTGGTTGCTCCTGACTAGAGCTGGGTGAAAAATGCCAAACCTGCCACAGAAAAATGGCAAATTTCCTGTTTTATGCAGTGGTGTTGTAGCCATGTCAGTCCTAGGATATTAAAAAAACGAGTGCAAGAGGTAATATTGTTAATGGACCAACTTCTGTTGGTGAGAGAAAAATCAGCAAATGTTTTCAGGGAACTAGAGTAATCTGCCAACCAGCATTCCAACCAGTGACCAAAGAGCAAAAGGGTTCATAGGACATTAATTCCCCACGTGATCCAGTCCGCCCAGAAAATCTCAGCACTTCACTTTCCAATAAGGATGCCTTGCATCGGAGATGGAATTAAAGCCACTTGCCCTCGGTTTAAAGTGTGAGATCAATTCTCCAGAATGCCACCCTGATTAGGTTAGCAATAATGTGATTACACAGATCTGCCTGCTGGATACAGTAGCTCATTACAGTGGATTAAAAAAGGAAATTTAGATTTTTAGGGTCTTGTGACGGGAGGTGGTCATAAAAGCCTTGATGGATAATTTTCCCTCTTCTTCTGCTCTCTTTGCAGTTCATTTGCCACAGTGCTCCTGATACAGACCCTCAGCTGGGCTCTGCCTATGAGACACATTTCCCCCCAGGGTAGGGGGCCAGAACAAGGCCTGTGCAGACTTTAGCCCCGTGTTCAGCACTCACACATGCCTGGCAATAGCCCTCTGCACAGGGGTGAGTGAAAGCAATAAAGGCAATAAAAGTAGAGCAGCTCTTTCTCCAAGGAAAAGGAATGGGCCAGAGCTGGGAAGTGCGTGGTCTTGTGCTGAGGAACCAAAGCGTGGTGAGTGTCTGCAGCTCCCAGGGACTTCGATGAAGTGGGAATTCCACAGGAAAAAAACAACTGGAAGGGCTCGATCCACAGAAGAATCTAAGTTGGGATAAACCAATGCCTTTTAACCCTGTAAGTCTGCTCTTATATCCTGAGTCTTGTACCCACTTTGCCAATGTTACATACGCGTCATCTGTGAGTCTAACTCAGTGTGAGGGCGTTTGAGTCTAAGCTGGTGTTACACATACACCAAGGGGCCAGAAGGAAAAAGCGACTAGCAGGTGAGTTTAAAAATGTGTAAATTAAGGTGGGCTGCCCTTTCTTCTGCATCCACAGACACTACCCAGCTCTTATTTAATGCTTTTTATCCATTGAGCTCAAGCCACTTTACAAAGGAAGGTATCATGCCCATTTTACAGATGGGGAAGCTGAGGCATAGAGAAGGGACGTGAGTTGCCCAAGGCCACTCAGCAACTCAGAGCCGGGAGTAAAACCCAGGTCTTTGGAGTCCCAGGCCAGCGCTCCGTCCCTCCAGCAGGCCGCACTATCTCACTCAAGTAGAAGAACCTGAACAGAACCCTCCATGGGCCAGGGTTTGAGACCTCCAGGTTTCTGGCCACGAAGGCAATGCTTACACTTCGCCATCGCTGTGGTAGCTCAGTGGATCGAAAGTAAGATAATGCCTTGCCTGGGGGTTTACATTTTGCTTCTCAAGATCTCAAATCACTTTACGAAGGTGGGTAATTATCCTTACCCTCCTTTACACATAGGGAACCTGAGGCACAGAGCAGGGATGTGACTTGTCTAAGGTCACCCAGCAGGCCAATGGCAGAGTTAGGAACAGAGCCAAGATCCAGTCCCTGCTGCAAACACAAGACTATTCTGTCTCCTCTGCGTAGTTTTAATCCTCTGACTGACTGTGCTGATGGTTATAAAAAGTAAAATCAGGGATTCATTTTCCCTCCAAGTAACATTGAGGTGGAACTACTGAGGCACATATACGTATACGCAAACATGTGAGCTCAGAATAGAGTTTGAACCAAGAAGGATACTGACCATGCTATCTACTAACAAATGCCATCAGCTACTGCTCCGTAGAGCCGCACTTAGTTCTCATCAGGACAGCCACGCTGAATTTTATTAACATTACTCAGCACCCTGATGTCAGAATTATACAGACCAGTTTAAATGTTAGATCCGAGCGATGAACAGTCAAGGCGGACTCTATTCTGCAGCTGCACGGCTTTGTAATGTCACATTTTAATATTTCACTGAGCAGAGAGAGAGAACCACTCCACATAAAAGGCAGTGTCTCTACAGTGCACCTTTCTCCAAACAGGCAGCTCTGTTCTTATTCAATGACCGAGTGTTTCCCAGAAAGTCCACCCAGTGAGCAGAAGGCAGGAACATGTGCAGGACTCAGTCACTCTGAGAAAAGCATGTGGAAAGCAGAAGAGAAACTATTCATAAGAAAAGTAACCCACACCCCCCCCCGCTCCAGAGGAAGAAGTAGTACGCTCTATAGGACGTGCAAAGCTGCATGCCTCACAAATTCAGTGAATTGAGAGAATTAAGGAGACAAATCTGGTCCTATTTAGAAACCCCTAATGCCAGCTGAAACAAAAGCAGTTACATAAGATCTTATAATATTTGAAAGATGCGCTTAAATATTCAAGCAGATCACAGACACTTAGCCAGTCCATCTGAGCTTCAGCAAGCTAAACCTACTGCCCCTTCATGAAGCGTCATCTCTGCAGCCGTGCATTTTTGACTGCTTTCTACCAGTTCTATCCTTAGCCCATTTGAGACCTGTATATATCAGGCAACTTCTGTGCCTGTGCAAGGAGTCTGGAGAAAGAGCCCAGGAGGCGTGAATCCTAATTGAACCCAGATCCTGTAGGTACATGAGACGAGTGAGACCCAGGGATTTCTTCCAAACCCTAGTTTTGTATCTCAGCCAAAATAAACCACCGGCATTTGCACTCTCTTGTGCGAGGGTGGGACACTGGCTCTAACTTGACTCATGGAAGACTGCCACCTACTGAGTCACTAGCATCATTTCCAGCAATGCAGAGATGTTCCTCGGGGTATGTCTACACTGCAAAAACACCCCAACAGCAGTGACTCTCAGAGCCTGGGTCAACTGACTCAGGCTTATGCTAAGGCGATGAAAATAGCAGTGGAGACATCCGGGCTCAGACGAGAGCCTAGGCTCTGAAATCTTGCAGGGGGGCAGGGTCTCAGAGCCCGGGGTTCTGACGGAGCAGGAACATCTGCGCTGCTATATTTAGCCCCACAGCGTGAGCCCTGCAAGCTGAAGGCAGTTCACCTGGGCTCTGAGATTCGGTTCTGCAGGTCTTTTTTTTGCAGTGCAGACATATCCTGAAAGGCTCCCATAAACGTGCTTGTCCATTTTGATTTTGTAGGATCCGATAGGCTCACAGCATAAATCTCTTATAAGTTATTTGATTGTGATTGTATCTCCAAAGAGCTAAATGCAAACATTCCTAGGGAGAATTTGTTAGTCTCTAAGGTGCCACAAGTACTCCTGTTCTTCTTATTCCTAGGGAGAGCAGTTCACCCAGCTTTAGTTGGAGGTGACACTGCTAATGTTGAGGTATCTCAATATTAATACTCTTCCTAAATACAACTGGGATAAAGTTTTGCATCAGAACAGTTTTCTGTCCAAAAACTGTTTATTTGACCTAATCAAAGTGTTCATAGAAACATATTGCTTTTGATTAAAATTTGTTTTAAAAAAATATCCGAATGAAGCGTTTCCAGTGTGGTCAAAGTGTTCTAATTTGACCCTATTGAAATGTTTGATTTTATTTCTAAACAATGCTTTCACTTCAAACTTTTTAATAAGTTGCAATCAAAACAAACTATTTTTTTATCTTCTTGAAATGTTTCTGTCGACCCAAAATGAAGTTTGGGTGAAATTTTGAAGTGACCTTTTGGAACAAAAACCTGTTTCACAATCACGGAATTTCCCATCAGATGGAAATTCCAGTTCCAGCACCGCTCTAGCCCTAAATATCAATCAAGGGGATTCTCCTTCATCCTTTCATTAGGAGCAGATGTAAAGTCCATTGAAGCCAATGGAGACACACCCATTAACTTCAGTGGGTGTGGAAGCCAGATTTTAGCACAGTCTGAGATTTATTTACACTTAGGCTAGATCTAAACTAGCGGGGGGGTCGACCTAAGATACGCAACTTCAGCTACGCGAATAGCATAGCTGAAGGCGGCGTATCTTAGGTCGATTTACCTGGCCGTGAGGACGGCGGCGAGTTGCCTGCTGCCGCTCCCCCGTCGACTCCGCTTCCGCTTCTCGCCGTGGTGGAGTTCCGGAGTCAACGGCAGAGCGATCGAGGATCAATTTTATCGCGTCTACACTGGATGCGATAAATCAATCCCCGAGAGCTCAATCACTACCCGCCGATCCAGCAGGTAGTGTAGACGTACCCTTATAGTGCTGCAGCTGTGCCTCTGTAGAGCTTTGTGAAGAGACTACTTACGCCGATGGAGAACTTCGCCTGTCAGCGTAGTTAATCCACCACCGCCAGTAGCTATGTCGACGGGAAATGTCTACACCAGGAGTTCAGTCAGTATAATGGTGTCACTCAGGAGTGTGGATTTCCTGTTTTTTATCTTCAGTGATTTCTGTGCTAGTGAAGCCTTTGGTTTAACTCTCCTGGAGTGTGAAACCCCTTATTAAATCACAGAACATGCCCAGCAGGGCAAGCATCCCACAATACGCTGGGAATGCTACTTAACCCTCACCTGCAGTGACCATCTTCTAGGAGAGTTAAGTCTTTGGCTTCTCTGTGGTAACTGCCAGTTTAGGATAAGCTGTGGTTATGAATTTTGTTGTAATGATATAGACACATCTCCACTGAGAGTTGGTCTCTGAGTCACTCTCCATTCAGAGGACATTTGACAACAATCAAATGGGTCATATGACCTTACGCTGCTCCTCTGCACAGGGGTGAATTCACCCTCAACAAATTCTCTATGAACCATTCATTGCTCTAACAAGAAGGAGCCTGTTTCCTATGACATACAGTACTATTTGTACTTCCATCACATTAGTGAGATCGTGCACTATGGGAACCAATATCTATCTTCTATCCCACCCTGAGCACAAGTGTCAATGAACATAAGAACATAAGTATGGCCATACTGGATCAGTCTAATGGCCCATCTAGCCCAGTATCCTGTCTTCCAGTAATAGCCAGAGGGAATGACCAGTATAGGGCAATTATCAAGAGATCCGTCCCCTGTAGTCCAGTTTCAGCTTCTGACAGTCAGGAGTTTAGGAAACCTGGAACATGTGGTTGCGTCCCTGACCATCTTGGCTATTAGCCATCGATGGACCTATCCTCCAAGAACTTAGCTAATTCTTTTATGAACCCAGTTATACTTTTGGCCTTCACAACATTCCCTCAGCAATGAGTTCCACAGGTTGACTGTGTGATGAAGTACTTCCTTCTGTTTGTTTTAAACCTGTTGCCTATTAATGTCATCGGGTGACCCCTGGTTCTCCTGTTACGTGGAGGGGTAAATAACACTTCCCTATTCACTTTCCCCACACCAGTCATGATGTTACAGACCTCTCTCATATCACCCGCTGATGTCTCTTTCCTAAGCTGAATGGTCCCAATCCTTTTAATTTCTTCTTGTATGGAAGCTCTTCCATGCCCCTAATCATTTTTGTTGCCCTTCTCTATACCTTTTCCAATTCTAATAGATCCTTTTTGAGATGGGGCGACCAAAACTTCAGGCAGTATTCAAGGTGTGGGCATACCATGGATTTATATAGTGGCACTATGATATTTTCTGTTTTCAAATCTCTCTCTTTCCCAGTGGTTCCTAACATGCTGCTAGGAATGCCCTAATAACTCTGCCAGCACCATGAAAGGCTTTTGAATCTCCAAGGGCAAACAGAACAGCTAAAGCTTCCTCATGATGCTCCCAGGGGACTCTATCTTAATCTTTTATTAGGCTATAAGGTGGATGGTGTGGATCTCTGTCAAGCCAGGATCATTGAGGGCATGCCGCCAAGTCCTCTCAATAACCCCATATCGGACTGAACTGCTAACAACATACAGCCTGCCCGTGCATGCAGGGTTACCAAATGCCCATATACCAGGGTCCAAGTTTCCAAAAGTGCTCAGCAATCTGTAGCACTTATTGATGTGTGTGTCCTCAGTAGGGGCTGCGGGATGCCGAGCCCTCTGGGAAATGGAGCCACTGCATGTAGGTGCCTAAACGGGAGCTGTGCTGCCATCATTTGAAAATCGGTCCCCACGTTGGATCGCTAAAGATGATTTCAACTGACGAGTGAAAATGAGTCAACTTTAGACTCTGCCACTCATCAGGTCAATCCTTTCACTCCAGACCGTAGCACACTATTAATATAACATAGATGATTCATGCCAAGAGCTAGATTCATGTCAGAATTAACAGCCCATTTACATAGGAGCCTTCTGTGTTTGTCAGAAGTACAGCTCATGTGCTTCACTGAATAGAAGACACACAACTGGGGCAGATGCTGCCTTTCTCAGGCCTCACGCAGGCAAAACCTCTCAAGAGTAAAAAGTAGAGGGATTGGCTCTTGATTTTCAAATAAATGAACCCCTGGCTGTCATATAAAAGTCATCAACTTCCAGTTATGAACAGACAATAATAATAATATATTCTAGTCTCCGGTAAAATACTTTACATCCATTTACTATCCGCTATAGAAGGGGTGATATTATTATTCTCTAGACCACAGGACCTGGAGTGGACTCCTGGATTGTATTCTCAACTCTGCCACTGACCCATGTGACCTAATGTAAGGGCCTCAGTTGTGGTACAGGAGGATTTCAGTCTAGCTCCAAAAATTAGTTCAGCCGGGAGAGCATGTTTGTTACCTTTTCTTTTATCCTTAATGTCAAACTCTGGCATTTTTGCTGTCCCTTGAACAGGCAGTGGAGTAGCAAAGGAGTAAGTGTGGCACAGTGACTCAAACAGAGCGCAACTGAAGATGCTTCATGAAAATATTTGCAGAGCCTGAGTTTTCCTTGCTTCCCCGCTCCACAAGTTGGCGGTTATTTGCTAATCATTTAAGGACTTGTATGCGATCATGTATTTTCTCCAAGCTACAGCACTTTTGAATTGTAACAGCATGATGGCAACACAGTGATGGGAAGTATCTTTTAAATCCTTACTGATGGTGGTGATATTTTTGTCATTTTGTGGGAAGAAGAGAAGGGAAGGATATGGGAAGAGTAGAAAATAGGCAGGTAAAATAGTGCCATCTAGTGTTACATTGCAGCTGTTGGCAAAAAATCCCTCTCATCACTAATAATTAGATTCTCAAAATAGCAAAATCTGTCCCTAAATTCTGTATTTAGGAGATGAATACCTTTTCATGCAGGTAATGATCCACAGCAATCTTACACTCAAGTCAACCGGCAGATCACAGCGAATTCTGAGTAACAAAATTGAGGATGAACCTGCTGAAAAGTCTATAACAAATTGCCATGTTGCCAAATATGTGTATGTGTGTGTGTGTATGTCATAAAGACTAGATCAAACCAGCCAAAATCCTTTTAACTGTAACTTTAGCTACCTCTGTAGCCAGGTTTCCTCCAATGAATATTTTCTTACTCAGGGAAGGAATTGAAATCAATTTCTGATCTGTTAAACTGTTATAAATGTGTAGTAACTCTGTTACCACTGTAAATGAGATCAGAATCTGGCCTTAATCAACACCGGACAGCGTAAAACATTGGACTCCATTGCCAGAGCAATCCTAAAGAGTGTGGGGAAGAAAGGAAAGATTGTATTACCGTAGTACCAATGAGCCCCAGTCATGGGCCAGGACCCCAGTGTGCTTGGTGCTGTACAAACACACAACAAAGAGACAGTCCCTGTCCCAGAGATTAAAGGTATTTGGAAGGGTTTCTAGAGCAAGGGAGGCAGTGTGCTGGCTTCTGTCCCCTAAGACAACGATGCAAGTACACAAAGGACGGGAGCAAACCCATGTAAGAATTAGCAAGAAAGTGTGCCTGGTGCTGATTGTACGGGAGCTGAGAAAATCAGCCCCGCACTAGCGTCAATGCACTGAGCTGTTGGATACGATGGGGGTCTTGTTTAGATACTTGTTATGCCATTAAGGAGAAGGAGAAAGTTTGCTACCTAAGTGGAGATGGGCTCATGCCACAAAGTTTGGACTTAGATTTCAACCTCCTGTAAAACCTGAGGAGTGTGGTTTGGATCCCGAGTTTTAGTCCAGGTGCAAGGTTTGAACAGACGTTTGGCCGGGTGTAAAAACAAGGGATCTCTGGTATACTGGCCTAGGAAGCATGGAGTGGAATAGTGCCTTATTTGGATATATCATCTATGAATAATATAAAAGAAGAGCACGAGAGAATCTGCACTGCCACACATATGCTGTAGCTATTCTGTGGCTAACCAGAGGACTTCGGTCTCCAGGGCTATCAATATGGGAGCTCACAAGAGCATTACATTTAGTGGAGCTGTAAATATTAATATTTTGCTCTTTTATTGCACCTTTCATCTGAGAATCCACAAACAATTAAGTCTTGCCATAATAACTGCGGTGGCATTTTACATATGGGGAAACTGAGGCACGGAGATGTTAAATGACTTGCCAAAAGTCAGAGGTGAGACCAGGAACACCACCCAGATCTGTGTCACATGGTGCTGTGCTTTAATTACTAGATAATTCTGCCTCACATAATTAAATAAAACACAGCAGATTTGATAAATGAGTAACAAAGAGAGAATCTGCCTTTAATTTCTTGGCCCAGCTCACATGTGCCTTTGTATATGCTCTAGTCCAACCACAAGATATATGGGTTTAATGCAGGAGTTACGGGGTGAGATTCTATGGCCTGTCACACTAGATAATGATAACAGTCTCACAGCCTCATAGACTTTAAAGCCAGAAGGCACCACTGTGATCATCTAGTCTGACCTCCTGTACATTGCAGGCCACAGAACCTCACCCACCTACTTCTGCAAAGGCCCATAACCTCTGGCTGAGTTACTCGAGTCCTCAAATGTTGGTCGAAAGACTTCAAGTGACAGAGAATCCACCATGTCCTCTAGTTCAAACCAGCAAGTGACCCATGCCCCACGCTGCAGAGGAAGGCGAAAACCCTCTGGGGTCTCTGCCAATCTGATCTGGGGGGAAATTCCTCTGCAGCACCATTGATCAGTTAGAGGGTGAGCATGTGGGCAAGACCTACCAGCCAGACCCAGTCCCTTCTAGCCAATGAATATATGGTACAATAGGTGGCTAATGAATCACACATGCAAAGTGTGCACATTTCTACAGACCCTTTAAGACTGTAGAGCTGCAGCAGATGGGTGGTTATTTCCTGAGCTGTTTCAGCCACGTTATAGTGCACTGATAGTTTCATACATCCTTTATTTCCTGTTGCTCTAATCCCAGTAATCCAAAACAGACTGCGCTTTCCTGTTTGACCTGATGCAACTCCTTGGAGCACTCGGCATCTCATCATTTGAGAGCATTTGCCTTTCTCTGTAACTGAATGATTCCCATTTACCTCTAGCTTAATGAGCTCTCTGGAAAAGCCAATCTGTGGTGCTATTTTTGCTGATATATTAGGCCCAGCTCCTCAAAAATATTTAGGCACCTAATTTCCATTGATTTCAATAGGCATGAGGTGATGGGCTTTAGGGAACTTGGACCCAATCCTGCAAACCTCTGCACGTGAGTGACATTACACATGTGACTACTCCCACTGATTTCTATTTAAGAGCAGCCCCTCTTCGCCATAGTATCTGAGTGCGTCACAAGCTTTAATATGTTTGTCTTCCAAACACTCCTGGGAAAAGTATTATTATCCCCCATTTCAGCTGGGGAACTGAGGCACACAGACGAGTTACTGGGAGTTAGGTACCCAAATACCTGAGGATCTGGGCTGAAGTGACTTGCCCGGAGCTGACAGGAAGCCTGTCGCAGAGCATGGGTTACCTCAGCATGGGTTACCTCGCTCCCTCTATGCATCTTGGAAAGAAAATCAAGCAGGGGAGGAGGGGAAGGTGCCCCAGTGCCTGGTCTCAGCCCCCCATTATGCACTGGGGGAGGGAAAGGGGCCCCCAATGAAGGCCTGCAGCCCCCCCAACATGCACTGGGGGAGGGGAAGAGGCCCCCAATGCAGGGCTGTAGACCCCCATTATGCACTGAGGGAGGGGAAGGCACCCCCACTCAGGGCCGGTGCTACCATTAAGGCGAACTAGGCGGTTGCCTAGGGCACCAAGATTTGGGGGCACCAAAAAGAGGTGCCCCCAATTTTTTTTTTACAGCGTTCCTCCCCGAGTGTGCGGTCGCCGCTCCACTTCTCCCGCCTCCCAGGCTTGCGGCGCCAATCAGCTGTTTGGCGCCGCAAGCCTGGGAGGAGAATTAAAGCGGGGGCGGCGTGCTTGGGGAGGAGGCGGAGCAGAGGTGAGCTGGGGTGTGGAGGTGCTGCATGGCTCCCCAGGCCGGGGTGGGGAGCTGCGGCGGGGGTGCCTCAGGGCGGGGAGCTGCTGCAGGACTTGGGGGTGGGGGGGAGGCGCAAGGTGGACGTTTCACCTAGGGCGCGAAACTTCCTTGCACCGGCCCTGCCCCCAGTGCAGGGTTGCAGCCTTCCATCATGCACTGGGGGAGGGGAAGGGGCCCCCAATGCAGGGCTGTAACTCCCAATTATGCACTGGGGGAGGGGATGGTGCCCCCAATGTGCAGGACTGCAGCCCCCCATCATGCACTCGGGGAGGGGAAGGTGCCCCCAATGCAGGGTTGTAACCCCCCATCATGCACTGAGGGAAGGGAAGGGGCCCCCAATGCAGGGTGCAGCCCCCCATCATGCACTGGGGGAGGGGAAGGTGCCCCCAATGCAGGGCTGTAGCCCCCCCATCGTGCACTGGGGGAGGGGAAGGTGCCCCCAATGCAGGGTTGCAGCCCCCCATCATGCACCGGGGAAGGCGCTCCCAATGCAGGACTGCAGCCCCCCATCATGCACAGAGGGGGCAGATCACCCCGCCCCACGGCTAGCCCCCTTTCCAGCAAGCGGGAACAGGACCCTTTCTCCGGTGCTGCCCCAGGGCTAACCCAGCCCGGCCGCGAACAGCGCCCCCCGGCGTAGAGCGAGGGTGGGGGCGCCGTACGGCTACCCCAGGTGCGGCTCCTTAGGGACGCGGCGTGCGGGCTGCTCAGCGCGGGCTGCGGGCGGGCGACTTACCCCGGGGGCCTCCGTGCTGCTCTGCCCAGCTCAGCGTCTCCAGTGGGGAGCGAGACACCTCCCTGCTGCCCCTCTCCCAGCTGAGCCAGGTACCCCCCGCCCCCCCCCACACAGAGGGGGTGAGCAGTCCCCCACTTCTCATCTCCCCCCGCCTGTGTTTCCTGGGGGGTGCCTATTGTATTCTCTATTAAGTCCTGCACCCCCTGCATCTTAGGGGAGCTAAGCACATTTGGGGGGCTTCTAGGGCACCCTCATTGCACCTCTCTGGAGTCTTACACCACCAGAGTCATAAGTGAGCAAGGGACACCCTGGAAGGACTGCTACTGGCCCTTCTTGTGTTTTCTGGGGGCTCCCAGAGCCGCTCACCCCCCTGGCGAGAAGTGAACCCCTCCATTGTGCTCTCTGGGGGGTTCCACTGTGGCCATGCCCAAAAATACAGCCGGTGAGCTCTGTGTTACCTGGAGGGATGTATTGAGTGCCCTCTGCTCCGTGGGGCTGTCAGAGCAGCTAGCCACTGTCACCAAAATACCCCATAGGTGAGCAGTGCCCCCACCCCATTATACCTGCTAGGTGCCCCCACCCAGACTCCCACATTCTTCCTCAAAGGAGTAGCCAGTCCCGTTACCTGGGGCAGTTAGTGGAGCAAGGGAAGCTCTCTCTTCCCCCTACCTTAAGCGCTCCCTTGCCTTGTTGGACCTGAGTAGCAACTGATTTGCTTTGAGACCTCACAGATGGCGGAGCAAGTGTCCGAGGAAGAGGAGCAGCCGCAGCAGCACCGGGTGCCTCTGTTGGTGACCCCCGTGCCTGAGGTGCTGGGAGATGTCCTGAGCGAGCAGTTTGGGCCCCTCCCTTTCATGGCAGCCATCACCAGGATGAAGAGGCAGCCGTCCGGGCACTACCTCTCCACCGAGAACTTGGAGGAGGTCTTGGAGAGGAGACAGACGGCTAACGCCAAGGAGAGAGAGAGGGTAAGGGGGCTGCAGGTGCCGCAGGGTCTTTTGTTCTCCATCAAAAATAAACAGCTGCTTTTTGTTTTTAAAGCTTCAGTGGGGCAAATAAGCTGTTGGCGAGCCAGCTGGAGAATTGGGCAGTTGGAGGAAATGAGTCTGAACTTCTACATTTTGTTTCTGTAACGTTCCAGCAGGATCCAGTGAGCAGGGCTCATGGTGGGAACAAGGAGGTCCTGATCCAGGACTACAGAAATTCTCACCTCAGTCTGGATTTCAAACACCCCAAATCATGGAGGGATACAGATACAAAATTTCAGTTCTGGCTCAACGCTTTGCTACAGGGTGCAATTAATGATTAGCTTCTAGCTTATCTTTGGCTCCTATGGAGATCTCTAAATTATTATTCCACACTTCTGTTGGGGTGATGCCGTAAAGTCTCAGTCAGCTCTGGCCCCCGTTGTGCTAGGTCAGGGGTGGGCAAACTTTTTGGCCTGAGGGCCACATCTGGGTATTGAAATTGTATGCGGGGGGGGGGCATGAATACTCACAAAACTGTGGGTTGGGGTGTGCGAGGGGGAGAGGGCTCTGGCTGGGGTTGTGGGCTCTGGGGTGGGGCCAGAAATGAGGAGTTCAGGGTGCAGGAAGGGGCTCTGGGCTGGGGCAGGGGGTTGCGATGTGGGTGTGTGTATGTGAGGGCTCCAGCTGGGGGTGTGGGCTCTGGGGTGGGGATGAGGGGTTGGAGGTGCAGGAGTGTGCTCCAGCCTGGGACCAAGGGGTTCAGAGGGCAGGAGGGGGATCAGGCTGGGGCAGGGGGTTGGGGTGCAGGAGGGGATCTGGGGTGAAGGCTCTGGGTGGCGTTTACCTCAAGCAGCTCCCTGAAGCAGCAGCGTGTTCCCCCTCCGTTTCCTACGTGGAGGCTCAGCCAGGCGGCTCTGCGCGCTGCCCCGTCTGCAGGTGCCACCCCTGCAGCTCCCATTGGCTGTGGTTCCCTGCTCCCTGGCAGGAGCTCGAGGGCTGGATTAAAACGTCTGAAGGGCCGGATGCAGCCCCCGGGCTGTAGTTTGCCCACCCCTGTGCTGGTGCTGCCAGACATGTCAATAGTCTTCGCTCTAAAGAACTTAGAATGTAAGAGTGAGGTTTCCCCCCCCCCCCCCTTTTGGAATGACTTTTTTTCCCCAACCAATGCAGCTCCCCAACTCTCCCTGTGCGGCCTTCTTCAAATTAATCAGATTTGATACTGTAGCCTTACTACAGTAGCAGCTCCATGCGCAGAGCTACTCCTCAAATGAATGGGAGCTCTACACCTGGGGCAGTTACAGAAGACGGCCCATGACATGCACCTGCTCACTTGGGAAAGTTGTCTCAGTTCAGCAACAGATGTGCTTTGAATGCTTGTGAAAGCGACTCTTATCTGCAAATGAGGAGTGTGCACTATGTATTCTAGATAACCTATCCAAATAGAGAAATGGCTGGGTGATCAGCACTTGCCAAACATATTTGCAAGCTCGCTTGTTGCTGCAAAAAACTGGTTTTGGAAGACCTAGGTCACGTTCGCTGAGTGTAAATAATGTTATGGTCTCGGTGCAAAAGACTCTGATGCAGCAAAATGACCAAGTTGTTATGAACAAAAAGTTAAGAAATTCAAAATTCATAGCAACTCTAGGTTGGCACCGTACCAAGTATAGACTGAGGAGAGAGACCTGAAAAGATGCACAATGTCCATGCAAAATGCATTTGGCGGGTGAGTTTCAAATAATGGCATGCTGATGGAAGTGCACCCTATCAGAATGCTGTGACGCATCTGGATGGTTAGAGTGGTCAGTAAACGCAGCTGCAGCGTTTTCAAACATTCTCATATCACTAATTGCTAACACAATGTGGTCAAATATGCCAAAAGTCCTTGCCCTCAGCTGGCGTCAGATCCTGCGCACACTTCTGCACCAGTAGTCCTTTTGGATTCAGCGGAACTACTCACAAGTTACTTGCTTGTGTAAAGTTGTCTATAGCCTTGTGGCCTAAGGCCCAGATTTTTTGAGGTGTTTCTGCACAGTCGGCGTTGCCATGCTAAACCGATTTAGGAGCCTCAGTCTCCTTTTCAAAAGGGAGTTGGGCACATAGGCCTAAATCCCATTGGCCATTAATAGGATTTTGGCTCTAAGTATCTAAATCCTTTTGAAAATGAGATTGCGGCTTCTAAATCGGTTTAGCATTGCAAGGCTGAATGCAGCATCACCTAAGTATCTTTTAAAAATCTGGGCCTAAGTACCTGGTGAGCTTAAAGCTTTTACATCGGAATTGCAGTAATCAGACCAGTGACTTGTCTTGGGCATCTTAGGCATTCTGTTCCTGAGAGACCTTCTTGTTTAATGCTGCAGCGCCCTCAGCGTTGTTATTTGATCACAACTGTGTGGTTAGCTTCATTTTTCCCAAGATACGCAGATGATGAATTATCCCACTTATAGTTACTAATTCAGTTGCACTTTACATTAAGGTTCCATTAATAAAGGGTTAATCAATGACTGATGCATGTGGTAGATGGCACATCAGTGGAAGGTATTACAGATGGTTACAAGCCACCTATCCCTGTGGTAGACTCTACAACCATCGATTAAGCGGTTATTAAAACTGCATTTACTCTTTTCATAAAAGGCAACCAATGATTCTTAATGCAGAATGTAACTGATCTGTCCGTTTTAAAAAAATGAGCTGCCTTTAAAAGTTTCCCCTTTTCACCACTGGGTGGATGGAGTTCTGCAGCTAATGGACTGAATTTTGTTTAATTTCCTCTTCAATATCTTTGATAGATAAAAAACTTGAACAGTGGCTTCTCAAAGCTGAAGACCATCGTGCCGTTGATACCTAAAGACCGGAAGCCTAGTAAGGTCGATACGCTTAAAGCAGCCACTGAATATATACGCCTGCTCCACTTGATTTTGGAAGAAACTGGAGGCTTTGAGGTACATAAGAACCTTCCCCTCTCTGTGTAATAAATCTGTAATTCTCACAAAGGGTCTTGGTACCAGCACGTATGTGAATGCAACTTCATGACTCTTAATGTCATCACTAACATCCAACCAGAATTTGAGCTTAATTCATGGGTATTTTGCATTCAATATTAAATATAATACGTGTTAAAACATCATGCCCCTTTTCTACCTGTCCCTTCTACTTCACAGACTTCTAATAGCAAGATAAAGCAGCACTTTAGCAATTGAAAAACTGCCATTTTTAATGTTAAATGTACTGTATTTGGTCATCTCTCCCTGCCATAAATGCTTCCTGTCAGTTACTCATTCACAGGAATACAAAAGTAGCCGGGTTATGAAACAAACCTTTCTTATGAGCTAAGTAATGACCTTACAGTTATAATCCTTGGGGGCTGCTTGAAAGCTCTCAGATGAACTTTTTTGTTGGAAAATGCAAGTTTTTATTAAATAATTTTTTTGCAAGGGAAGAATTTTGTTTTTTGGCTTCTGGAAACTGAAAAATGTAAATGTAAAACCCTGTAAATGGGGGTGGGAAGTAGGGTGACCAGATAGCAAGTGTGAACAATTGGGACGGGGTTGGTTAATAGGTGCCTATAGAAGACTAAACTCCAAATATCAGGACCATCCCTTTAAAATCAGGATGTCTGGTCACCCTAGGTGGGAGAGGGAAGTAGAAAACTGAAAGTGAAGAAAAAGCCACTGCAACTATGTCCATGGAGGGGAGGGAAGTCAGCTAAAGTAACTTCTTTTACTTTAAAAAGCAACAGAGAGTCCTGTGGCACCGTTAAGACTAACAGATGTATTGGAGCATAAGCTTTCGTGGGTGAATGCCCACTTTGTCGGATGCACGTAGTGGAAATCTCCAGAGGCAGGTATAAATAGACCATCTATTTATACCTGCCTCTGGAGATCTCCACTACATGCATCCGACAAAGTGGGCATTCACCCACGAAAGCTTATGCTCCAATACATCTGTTAGTCTTAACGGTGCCACAGGACTCTCTGTTGCTTTTTAAAGTAAAAGAAGTTACTTTAGCTGACTTCCCTCCCCTCCATGAAGTGGGCATTCACCCACGAAAGCTTGTGCTCCAATACATCTGTTAGTCTTAAAGGTGCCACAGGACCCTTCGTTGCTTTTTACAGATCCAGACTAACACGGCTACCCCTCGGATACTTCTTTTACTTTATTTTTCTTACACTTCCCTTCCACTTTTCAAGTGGAAAAAGTAAAAGGGAGGGTGGGTTCCCCCCTTCCCCCCCACTTTCAGTTTACTTTTATCCAGTGACAAAAAAGAAAAGGAGGCGGCAAAATTCCAGTGCCCAAACTTTTTGACGTTTTTTCCCCAAACACTGAAAGGGTAAAATTTTTGATTTGAAATAAAAACTGGAGTTTTGAAACTTTCTAGTCCCCCCCCACCCCCCGAGGGGAGGGAAATGGAGGGGATCCCAATTTTTTCCCCCCTACCAGCTTTAGTCCTTCAGCCTTTTAGATTTGGAGGTAGCTTCCACATCGACTACCTCTGAAAATATTTCGCTGGAGCTTTCGGGAAGGTGAGTGAGCCCGGTGAGGGTTTGTATGAAGCAGCCCACAGAATGGAACAGAAAGCTGCAGAAGCACTGAGCCGGCCTGCTAGTGTTTTTTATGCACTGCAGCATTTTGTCATGAGCTGCAAGTATCTTTGAGGGCAGTCCTAAAACTCTGCATGTGTATAAAGGAGTTTAAGCTGGCATAATTTACATGCTAAGGATCTGGAAGAAGGTCTACTTTGAAGCAAGGGGGTAGTCTACTTTCAGTTCCATGTTCTTGCACTCTCCTCTCTCCTGGTAATTGAGCTGCACAAACTTAGATGCCTGTATGTCCAATTTGACGCTGAGCCCAACCCAGAGGTGATATGCACTGAGGAGTGAGAGTTTGATGTCCGTATCTGCATAACCTGTATGCTGTAGGGGCTAGAACAGAGGTGGGCAAACTATGGCCCGTGGACCGTCCTGCCCGGCCCTTGAGCTCCTGGCCGGGAAGGCTAGCCCCCGGCCCCTCCCCTGCTGTTCCCCCTTCCCCTGCAGCCTCAGCTCGCCATGCTGCCAGCGCTCTGGGTGGCGTGGCTGCCAGTCCTGCTGCTCTGAGCAGCATGGTAAGGGGGCAGGGAGTGGGGGAGTTGGATAAGGGACAGGGGGCCTTGGGGGGCAGTCAGGGGATGGGGGCAGTTGGATGGGGCGGAGGTTTGGGGGGGCAGATAGGGGATGGGGAACAGAGGGGGTGGATGGGGGAGGTCCCGGGGGGGGGGGCTGTTAGGGGCAGGGGGTCCCAGGAGGGGGCAGTCAGGGACAAGGAGCGGGGGGGATGTTGGATGGGTCAGGGGGTGGGGGGGGCAGTCGGGGTTGGAAGTGGGAGGGGGCAGATGGGGGCGGGGGGCCCGGCTGTTTGGGGAGGCACAGCCTTCTCTACCCGGCCCTCCATACCGTTTCGGAACCCTGACATGGCCCTCGGGCCAAAAAGTTTGCCCATCCCTGGGCTAGAATATGGTATAACTTACCCCCTGGGATCCTTCTAGCATTTCTCAGGTTCTATGAAGACACCTTCAGCCCACATCTCTCATATTTAAGGTTATAGAGATTATTCTTTGTTACCACTTACCCTCTGTTTTAGTCCTTCCTGGGCTTCTGTATAGCAGCTGCCACCCTCTGGTTCTTAAGGAGGCCAGTTGGTTTGGCTTGATACGTAATGGCTTACTGCAGTAGCCACCTCTGCAATGCCTTGTTTGAGGGATGGTTACCTAAGCTGTCCTGTCTTTACGCTACCTTCTATTGCTTCTAGAAATTGGAAGACCCTGTTGATCAGGAGTTAGCCAGCAGCGTTTCCATGCCAGTCTCCTTAGAGGAAGGTTTTGTGGGAAATGCCCTGCCACAGAGCGCCAGCTGTTATATCAGGACTGAAAACGACATGAGTGTAGCTTGGACAAGCAATGCAGTGGAGAGCCCTGTATACGTTTGGGGCCGGAGCATCCTTCCTTCTTACTTGGGGATCGTACAAATCCAGAAGAATGGAAGGCTGGTAAGAGCGAATGTCTGAGTTTAATAGAAGTGGGGAGGGACTTCAAGAGGCCACCTAGTGCATACCCCTGTGCTGAGGCAGGATAACACATACCTCCACCATCCCTAGATGTACCCTTCTAGCCTTATTTTTTGACCTATAGAGTCCTAAATGGCCTGCAATCTTCTGACCTGGGAAATTGCTCTCCTGGTGTAACACTGTCATCGCTGTGATCAGCAAAGGTGCTTGAAGGGAAAAGAATCAGGTGTGGCTATATTGAAATGTCCTTAAGTTGCAATTTTCTCCTTTGCCTGTTGGTCCAGAATAGCTTGAGTCTGTTGACCTCTAGGGCATGTTGCAAGGTCCACCTCTTCTCACAGACATCCAGAGAAGGCTTGGGTTTGGGCAGTTAAAGGGTGGGGGATTTTTGTTGAATTTAATTGCCTTGGCTGGCTGGCTTTACATGGACCACGTTTTTTAGCTTTGTTTTTTTGGAACACTTTTATGAGTTCTCATAGTTCAAATTTTGCGAGTATGTTTAGATCTCATGTTAGGCATCTAAAAAGTGAAACCAACATTATGAACTTGTCTGCCTAAATTAGGCACCTAAATAAATGGGTTCACTCCAGAGGTGGAGTACATATGTGCTTCCCCATGACTTTAACAAACTGGATGCTCAGTAATTCTGAAAATCCAGCTATCCAATGAAGCACCCTTGCTTTAGAGCATAAGGGGATTTAAAAATGGTACATCCTTGTTTAACATCAGGCTTCTGAGTTGCTCCATCCCAAAACCTTTATTGTGAAGTTCACCTTGTGGGAAAAGATCCTTTTTTAAAGTGCGGTAATCATTAAAATAACACAGGGAGGGCATTGTGCATTGGCCAGGCCTCCAAGAAAGTTGCAAAGCTGGCTTCCAATCTTGTAATTTAGAGTTGTACAAAGTAGACAGTAGTTCACACAAACAAGTACTTGGCTGCCGGCAATTCTGTTTTATGTATAGTCGTAACAGACGAGAGCGTGAGAGAAAGCTTCAGATATTGATTCAGAAAACAACTTGCTTCTGTTAGCTGAGGCTTTAATATCATTCTTTTTTACGAAGGAATGTGCAACTAACTGCAAACCCTCTAGTTTTTCTAGTATTCATAGAGCTCAGGTCTGATACAGGCTTGTGCACTTCTGTTTAAGAACTGTCCTGCAGCAGTTGTTTTCAAATTGGATTTTAATACAACCCCCAGAAGCAACTTAATGAATATCCTTGAATAAAGTGTCCGAATTTCTTTTTTTAAAGGTGTATCAAACAAATCACTAAAATGGCAAGCTCTCCTGACTAGTCTGAAGTAAGTTGTCTGTACTATCTAATAACCTGGTGCAGGGCATTTTTAGTTTATGTGCTGTCCGATTATAGTGCATGGATCTTGATGCTACAAATCCTTGTGCAGTACTTAGTGTGAAAGCACAGGGTGGCTGATCTCCATAGGAGTGGAGGCTCTGGGCCAGATTCTGGAGTTATTGCTGATTTATGCAGGCTGAGGATTGGGCCCGATGTGTGGCTCAGGAAAGATGAAATCTAAGGTATTTCCTCTGTCCTGTATTAGCATGCCTCCTGCACCTGCTCCTTTGCAATTATGGAGGGTAAAAATCAAGGGGTGGCATGAAAATGGAGAGGTGACAAGGAATGATCCCCTAGGAAAAATAAATAAACCTAGGAAAGCCTCTGAGGGTGTCAAAGTTCTGCAATTTCTTTTGTGATCTCCTTCCTCTGAAGCATCAGGCATGGCCATGGCTGGAGATGGGACACTGGGCCGGGACGGTCAGTGCTCTGACGTGGCACTGAGCATTCTCTCGGGAGGTTGGCTGGCTGATTTTTGCTCATATACTCAGAGTCTAGTTGATCTCCATAAGTGGGGTTGGGAAGGAATTTCTCCCCAGGTCATATTGGCAGTGATCTTGGGAGGTTTTTGCCTTTCCTCTGCAGCGTGAGGGGCATCAGAATGGCCATACTTGGTCAGATCAAAGGTCCATCTAGCCCAGTGTCCTGTCTTCCAACAGTGGCCAATGCCAGGTGCCCCAGAGGGAATGAACAGAACAGGTAATGATCAAGTGATTCATCCCCTGTCGCCCATTCCCAGCTTCTGGCAAACAGAGGCTAGGGACACCATCCCTGCCCCTGCGACTTCCCAAGAATATCTGGGTATATCTCACTTAATAATTTCAGGGGCATGATGTGCCTCAGTCCCTCCTGTTCTCTGTCTGTGTCATAGAACAGTCTAATCTCCTGTGAGCTGTAATCTTTTGATTGTTGGGTTTAGTGTGTGGGTGCTGGATGGTACTAGTGCGATACAAAGGAGGTCAGACTGGATGATCTGGCCTTAAACTCTGACTCTTGACAAGCACTACCACTAGATATTTTTTTCATTTCCGGGTAACTTCACTTCCTAAAACTGCTCCAAGTTATGGTCTTTTAACCGCACTGTCTTGCAGGTGCCAAACACTATGGATACGCAGATGATCTTCTTTTCAAGTGAGATTTAATGAAAACTTGAGTTTCCCTGGATGGGTTCTTTTTGTTTTTTGTTTTTGTTTTTGTTTTTTTTTTTTTTGCTTTACAAAAACTTTATTTTAAAAAATAATCAATAAACTACCAGAAGCTGCGTATTCTCTCCAGCTTATGTTTTTTTCCCACTCTTGAAGCCTGATCTTAGTCTTATTTCACAAAAGAAACTTTTGCCTAATGGCTAGTGGGCGCACAGATGTACACAGAAATAAGTAGAGCTGGTTGGAAATTGTTTTTTATTTTACAAAGATTTTTTTGTTGGAAAATGCAGATTTACTGAAATGGGGAACAAAAACAAATTTTGAAATGTCAATTTGTCATGAAATGGATTTTTTTTTCCCAGCCAACCCTAGAAATAACAAAAGGGGTGAATGAAAACAGCTCTCATTATTTTGATGCAAATCTGTGTGTAGACAAACATTAATATAGTAAACAAATGGACTTGTGTGTTAAAAACTTCCTTCTTTTATATACAGTTAGTTTCTGTCCTCTGAATTCCTCAATGAACTTTTCATCTTTAAACTGAGATGCAATTACAAACCAGCATTTAAGGCCAGATTTTTCAAAACTGGCCCCTGATTTTTGTGTGCTGTAGTTTTGGGGATCCCGTCTCTTAAAACACCCTGGCCTGTCTTTTCAGAAGAGATGAGCTGCTGAGCAGCTTCAGGGCTTATTAATTTCAGATAAAATGGGTTGCTCAGTGCTCCTACAAATCATCCTCTTGCATCCCAAATTGGGGAAATGATTCTTCATAGAGCCAGGGGCATGGGGTAGGGATGTGTGTGTGATGGTACATACTGCCTGTCTGAAGAGGTAACAAAAGGCAGAACTCTCTTGTAAGGGGGACAGCAAGAATAAATAGCTATTTGACTGCTGGCGTGTTCTGGTACACAAAGCAGAGGACAAGAGGGACCTGTGCGACTTTGTTCTAACCCTGTCTGACATTACCTTTCTGCAGCTTTGGACAAATGAGTTAATCAGTTGTATCTCCATTGCCACATCTGTAAAATGCGGATAATTCCTCCCTTATGGGGTATTAAGGCTTAATTAGTATCTTATATCTCCAAAGGTGGGTGTGTGTTGTTTTTTTTTTTTTTTTTTTACAAATATTAAGGATTAGTAGTATGTAAAGTGAGTAAGCAGTCTGAATATTACTTAGTACTCCAGGGCCATCCTGAGGCCTGATAGGACAGAGGCCCCGTGGTGCTAGGTGCTGTACCTAATCTCACAATCCCTACCCCCAAAGAGAAACATGCTCAGCATTGGCCTAGCTCTGCTTGCATGGAAGTCAATGGGAACTCGACCTTTGACGTCCAAGTGAGAAGAGTGAGGCCAAAGCTGAGCGCTTTTGAAAATCCCCCCTCTGCTACAATGTAGTGGGTAGAACAGGAGCTCAGCAGCTTCGGGCTCCTAAAAGCTGAGGCTGTGTCTACACTGTGGGCTAGGGGTGTGACTCCCCTGCTTGCATTCAGCTAGTGCAAGTATAAATAGGGTAGCTGCTGCAGAAGCATAGCGTAGCCGGGCTGAGTGAATGCCTGAATGCAATGCCTCTGCTGCCAGTACCCATGGCTACGCTGCTATTTATACTTGTGCTAGTCATGTACACAAGCAGGAGAATCGCACCGCTAGCTTGTAGTGTAGACTTGCTCCACAGTGATCCAGTGACAGAATTAGGCTAGGGCAAGTAACCATAACTTCTGTAAAGCTGAGAATACGCCCCCAGCCCCAGTCATGGGGAGCACTAGAAAAGGGCCAAGTACCTTTCATCGCCAAGCATTTTATCAATAGGAGCTGTTTTGTAATGATCTACCAAAGAGAACTTGCATTGCTCTGAGATCGTGAGCTTTGTGTAGATTGACTTAAGCCTTCTTCAGCAGCCCCCAGCAGGTGTTTAGTCACACCAGCAACTTCTGGGCTAGAGCTTGACAGCTGTTTAACAGCGCACAGGAACACTAAGCAACCGTTTAGGAAGAGTGTGAAGAAACAGAGTCACGGGTGACTAGAACAGAGAGGAAGATTAACTAGAGTGGAGAGAGGAAGGATGATCCTGGCAAGAGGAAGCAGTTGTTACAGGACTCAATTAATAAAGAATTAAAGGAGGGGAATATAATTAATGCCAATTAACATGGGCTTATGGAGACTCCTTTTCTGATGAGGTAACAAGTTCAGTTGATAAAGGTAATACGGTTGATGTAGTACTTAAGTTTCTGTAAGGCATTGACTTGGTACTGTAAAATGTTGTAGAAAGAGCATTGCCAGCAGATTGAGGGAAGTGATTATTCCCCTCTATTCATCACTGCTGAAGCCACACCTGGAGTATTGAGTCCAGTTTTCGTCCCCCCGCTACAGAAGAGATGTGGACAAATTGGAGAGAGTCCAGCAGAGGGCAACGAAAATTATTAGGAAGCTGGGGCACACGATTTATGCGTATCAGAGGGGTAGCCGTGTTAGTCTGGATCTGTAAAAAGCAACAGAGAGTCCTGTGGCACCTTTAAGACTAACAGATGATTTATGAGGAGAGGCTGAGGGAACTGGGCTTATTTAGTCTGCAGAAGAGAAGAGTGAGGGGGGGATTTGATAGCAGCCTTCAACTACCTGAACGGGGGTTCCGAAGAGGATGGAGCGAGGCTGTTCTCAGTGGTGGCAGATGACAGAACAAGGAGTAATGGTCTCAAGTTGCAGTGGGGGAGGTCTAGGTTGGATATTAGGAAACACTATTTCATTAGGAGGGTGGTGAAGCACTGGAATGGGTTACCTAGGGAGGTGGTAGAATCTCCTTCCTTAGATGTTAAGGCCCGGCTTGACAAAGCCCTGGCTGGGATGATTTAGTTGGGGTTGGTCTTGCTTTGAGCAGGGGGTTGGACTAGATGGACTCCTGAGGTCTCTTCCAACCCTAATATTCAATGGTTCTATTTTTTTAATTTAAAAAAAATCTAGAATGATATAAAATCAACATGGCATGTGTTAAATATTGGCGGAGAGGTCTCACTGTAATTGTTAATGCCGAATCATCACTGAGCAGGTGTGTTTCTAGTGGGCTCCCACAGGGATTGATTCTTGACCCTATGCTATTTAACACTTTTATTAATAACTTGGAAGAAATTATAATCACTGATCAAGTTTGCAGATAACACACAGATTGGGGGAGTGGTAAATAATGAAGAGGACAGGTCACGGATACTGAGCAATTTGGATTGTCTGGTAAGCTGGCTGCAAACAATGTGTTTTTAATATGGCTAAATGTATACATCTCGGAACAAAGAACATAGGCCATACTACATGGAGGACTCTATCCTGGGAAGCAGTCACTCTGACAAAGATTTAGGGATCATGGTAGATAATCAGCAGAACATGAGCCCCAGTGCAATTCTGTGGTCAAAAGGGCTAATGCAATTTTTGGATGCATAAACAGGAATCACAAGTCGGGTTAGAGAGGTTATTTTACCTCTATTTGACACTGGTATAACCACGGCTGGATACTGTGTCCAGCTCCGGTGCCCACAGTTCAAAAAGGATGTTGTTAAATGGAAGAGGGTCCATTGCAGAATCACAAGAATGATTAAAGGACTAGCAAACGTGCTTAATAGTGAGAGACGTGCAGAGCTTCATTTATTGAGCTTAACAAAGAGAAAGTTAAAGGGTGACTTGATCACAGTTTAGAAGTAGCCACCTAGGGAGCAAATGTTTGAAAATGGGCTCTTTGATCTAGCAGACAGCTATAAAGTGATCCAATGGCTGGAAGTTGAAGCTAGGCAAATTTAAAGTGGAAACCGGGTGTACATTTTTAACAGGAATTATTTTGGGCAGGCTCTATGGGCTGGCCTGAGTCATACAGGAGGTCAGACTAGATGATCACAACGGTCCCTTCTGGCCTTGGAATCTATGGTTGGGGCACTAGCCTATGACTTGGGAGACGTACCTGCTCCGCCACAGACTTTGTGTGTGACCTTGGGCAAGTCACTTGGCATCTGTGTGCCTTTGTCACCTATCTGTAAAATGGGAATAATAGCACTGCCCTACCTCACAGCGGTGTTGAGGAAAAATACATTGAAGATGGGGCAGAGCTCAGATACTATGGTGACGGGGGAAATATGAGTACCTTAAATAGAATGGAGAAGCACCATCTACACAAATGAGTACTGCTGGCCTGATTCTCTCTCCCCCCTTTAATACAGAAAAAATCTCCATTAATTCTTGAGAGAGCATGGCTGGCCTGACCCATGGTAGCTCAGTTCCCCTTTGGAAATAGAAGTAACTAGTCTAAAACCCTGACCACCTCTTCCCTGGGGGGTACATAGAACACCAGAGGTAAAATGCACCACAGGGCTTCATCTCCATCCAGAATTAACAGCCATTTTCACTGTACTAGACACAAAGCCCAAATCCTGTCTTTGGCTGCTGGATCTGAACTTGCTCATCGCCCAGGGTGGCTTGCATGGAGGGTTATGGCTTAACTTAACTTCCTGTCTATCTTAAGCTTTTATACTGCTACATGTCCCCATAGTATCTTACCCTGAGTTGCTGTAGCCTGATGGTGATATGGGTATGTCCTTCCAAGCCATAACTTCTGCCCTCAGGTGCACATGGTTATGCATCTTCTGCAACAGGCCATGCAGCATGGAGCTGGTTCACTCATCAGCAGCAATACATGGACTTGTAGCAAAGGTCATGATGCTCTCTGCTACCTTAATGGCTAATACGTTGCTGCTCCCAGCCAGCGTGCAACTTGTGTTAGCCATCTCTCGTGTGCTTTACGTAGTGACATCATCTCAGCAACAGTGCAGCCAACTTGTGAGTGTGGCTTCAGGGAAAAGATCTTATTGCCATGATTGTTTCCCAACGGCACTTCTCTAGAGATGGTACAGGTTCCGAGGTCTTCTGAGTACACGTTCTCTTCTTGATCGTAGAATCCTAGAATATCAGGGTTGGAAGGGACCTCAGGAGGTCATCTAGTCCAACCCCCTGCTCAAAGGAGGACCAATCCCCAGACAGATTTTTACCCCAGTTCCTTAAATGGCCCTTTCAAAGATTGAACTCACAACCCTGGGTTTAGCAGGCCAATGCACAAACCACTGAGCTATCCCTCCCCGCCTTTAAATCTTGGGCAGGATTTGAGGCTTTGATGTTGAAAAACAATAGCCGAGTTTAAAAAAAAAAAATGCTGTGTGTGTGTGTGTGTGTGTGTGTGTGTGTGTGTGTGTAAATAAGAGAGGGCAGTGCTAATTTGAAATCTTGTGGTGTGTAATTAATGGAATAATTCTCACCCACCCAGCAACTTCCCTCTGCTAGAGCAGAATTGTTCCATAAACTGATATTCCTACTGCTCTTACATCATGTCCCTTGGGAGACTATTCCATAATCTAACTCAGTGATAGGATTCTGGTTTTTTTACACCAAAATTAAAAAAAACAACAACAGTAGACAAAACTCCTGGCTCTCAATAGGTTTTGTTAATCTATGGCGGAGGGATTAATTGGATGGATGCATTTATATAAAAAAACATGGTAATAAAAATGCCTCATTGCATCATGTTTTCCACACTGCAGCAAGAGAGAGCGGGTAAAGGATTGCAGTCCCCAGTCAGTGCCCTGTTGTTGGGGACATGTACCACTAGAGGGTGCCCGGAATGCGTAGGGAGTTGGTCTTTTGTCATCAAAGGTATTGTCAAATAGACACTTTCCCCTCCAACATCATGTGAGCCCTGGATTTAATTTTGATGCCAACGTAAGGAGGGTGGGAGGAAGTGAAGTCTCACTTCTGCATTCTCCCCCCGCCCCCGGGTCTGTGTGGGAGCCCTAATTCTCTTCCAACTCTATGTCTGGGTGATATTGGCTGGAAAGTGGACTAGCAGGCAGGCGTGGTAAGGAAGCTGCTGCAGCTGACCTGTCAAATCAGAGAGCCTGCAGGATGGATGGAACAAGCTCATCTGCTTAGCTGTTTTGATTGGGAAGGCACGGGAGAAGAGATTAATTGCTGCAGATATTGGGGCTGGGAAACAGATGCTAGAAGATGCTTAAAGAGGTAAGCAATTTTGGGCTAATGCAACTCCTCACTCCTTCGGCTGTTCTGTTTGCATATCTACTATATATTTGCATAATTCAAGCCAAGGTTCCCTGCTCCTTGCTAAACCCACAAAAGTCTCTGAATGGCAGTGTGGGTGGGAGACTTTGGACATAGTGATGTTGACGGTGTTCTAATTTAATTCCTGCAAATCTAACATGGTGCATTGTCTGCTGCTTTAGGTGGAGTCTCTCAAGGGCTAATAAGTGCATTCTTCAGGGCAAGTAAGATGAGAGTCTGTGCCTTGCTTGAAATGGTATGCTCCAAAAGCATAATCTAGAAGAGATATTCCCCACCGCCCCATCTGACTGTGCTCCAAATGTCTGCAATAGAAGATCTTGTTGCACATTTTAATGGGGATATAGGAGAGATCATACACTCAGACGGCTGAGATTCCCCTCCCCACCACCAATTGCTTTTATTTAGGAACAAAAAATTTTTTCGTCTGGTGAGCCTGCTGTATGTCTTCCGCATCGTTTGATCTCAGGGAATCCCTCTTGTTTCCTAGGCAGCAATTCATGTTCTGACACTTGGCTGCAGAGGGGCTGGTCTGGGCGTTGTGGAGTGGCTGAAATGTTAAACCATTTGATGTTGAGACTAGTACGAATGACTCACTGTACTGTTTATTTTGCATGTGTGGGTTCTCTAGCCTTTTACAGGGCAGTTAAGAGAGCGACTTTAAAATCACTGGTTGTATTGTCCCTCCTGCATAATTTTTTTGGAATATCTGGGTTTGGCCTTCCCCGCTGAATGCAAATCACTTTCTTTTGTCCTCCCCCTCTGAAGCTTGATACATTTATCTCTGTGACATAGGGTCACTACACATCTGCTTGCTTCTCTTCCCCACCCCCACTTCTGATGGTACTTTGGAGAACTGTAAAGATCAGCTCTTCCCCACTAATCTAAACCAAAGATGTATAATGTGCCTGAATTTGGCACTTCATAGCATCCAAGTCTGGTGGACAACCCTTTCCTAGAGTGGCCAGCACTCTGAGACATTACAAGTATGGTCGGAATTTAAATGAAGCTATGTCTGCCCATTGATATCAATACTTAATTATAGGTTTTTGTAAGTACTCTGCGATATGAAGTCACTTGGAGAAGGGATATTTTGGGGTTCTCTGAATACCTGTAAACTGGGGATATCTCTTCTCCTCCTGCTGCCTCTCCCATGTAGCTTGATTTTTTTCGGTTAATTCGTGGAAAACAATATCACAAAGTAGAATTGGAATCTCTGGTGTTCCCAGTTGTTGAATGTGGGGACTTTGAGGATGGAAACCAAAGTTTCTATGCACTGAAATACTGTCGGTCTTACAGATCTGGGTTAGATCTGGGTTACAAAGCCTATGTCTGCACAGTTAACACCCGCAACTCACCCCGATACAGCTTTGCTGGGTGTGTCAAAGATGCAGGCTGGTGTGTAGATTCAGGGGCTTTTACTACCATATCTTTTCTTCTGAGGAAGATTAGGGGACATGGATTTAATGCCAGAATCTTCCTATGTGCAAACCTTCTGAGAGAAATTTGCGTCCCTGGTATGTCATGTTTGCTACATTTCACTTGCTGTAGATATTTTTTTTGTGGGGCGGGGGTCTTGAGCCCAGTACAATTGTCCCCCGCTTTTCCCCACTCTAGACAGCCTTGTCTACATGTCCTATTCTACTGAGGAGCACAAATTACAGATCCTAATTTTCCTAGCGTAGTCAGTGCCACAGAGACTGGGTGTGTCGACAAGATGGCATGGGAAAAGAATGTCTTCTGTCAAGGCAGGGGACATGACCATAATAATCGTCTAAAGATGCATGTGCAACCTTTGGGGAACATTTATTTTCAGCAGAGCCTGAAGGACTTAGACAATGGAAGTTCAATCCCCTTGAAAGTAATGGGATTGTGGCACCAAGATCTCAAATACTTCTGGACATTTTGCCCTTCATCTTTCTGTATCAAAATCTTTCTTGTATCCCAGATTAAAAAGTGAGTGGCAACTAAATTTAACCCTCTTCTATTCCAGTGCCCCTTAATTCATAATTTATGACAAATCTCACTGTCTCTGTGTCAATTCTTTGATCGGGCATGTAGATGTTACCTATTCATTTCTAAGTTTAGAAATAACTCATTCACACCTACCAAAAGGCCTGTTTCATAGCAACATAAATTCTCTTGCGCCTTCTGAGTTAACAATGGGTGGATGTGGCAAGGGGATGAAAAATTTCGTAAGTTAGTGTGAAATGTGCTTTTGGCGTCAAAATGCTCCAGAGGGTAAATTCAGCCAGACACAGGTGTTTCTCCCTAACGCATGACATGTGGGAATAGGTCATTTGTGATAACCCTTCAGATGTAAACCGGCTAGCTGGAGTTTGGACTGGATCTCCATCAGATCCGCATTATTACGTGAACCACCTCTTAGGAAGTAACCCAGCCAGTAGGGTTTTTACTGCAGAACAAGGGAGCATGACTAATCAAAGTGTCAGGGCATTTGGGGCTTTCTCCTGAATTCTAATCTTGTACAATTGAAGTCAGGTGAGTAATTGCATCTCCAGAACTACAAAAACATAACTCATCAGGTTATCCGGAGGGCCAGAGGTGAACATAGGTGTATGACCTTTAGAACAGCAAATCACTGAGAGGAAAAGGGGTGTGTGTGTGTGTCAGTGTGTGTAACCACTGTTCTGCTGCTACATCCTGGATATTCACTGTAGCTGGCAATCGAGAGATGTGGTTTACATTCTAGGTGATCAATATGCAAAACAAGAGGTCACTGATTCTGGGTTTGTTAGTAGACTCCTTTGTTTCTCTGAATCTCAGACTCCAAAGGGATTGTTCCTGATTTTGTTTATAAAGGCCTATTCCCCACACCACCTCCCCTGCTGATAAATATGGGGTGAGAAGCTAATACACAGTAAGCCCAGACACCAGACTCATGCAGCTTTTTATGGTCACTATTCATTATTTCTATTACACTAATTCCTAGAGCCCCCGCCCGCAACTGAGACTCCCATTGTGTCTGGACAGCGCCTACCACCAGGGCTCCATGACTGGGCCCCTAAGTGCTCAATGATACAGTCATTAATATAGTGCTCGTTGCTGTGTAAACACAGTCCTTGCCTCAAAGTTTACAGTCTTTACAGCTGAGACAGGCGGATGAAACAAGTTGCAGGCATCAGTTAAACCTTGAGTCTCTGCTGATACTTAATAAGTGCAAGTGACAGCACACACGCTGCCTAGCCAGGAGATTGGTGCAGTAATCTAGTATTAAATACTTCTTTGGATCACCTTATATTTGCTTATTTACTATGACAGTTTTGCAATTTTTATAATCTGTAGAACCAAGCTCCACGAGTACCTATGCAACTGACTATAGCTACACAAATATTGTTTCCAGAGGCAACAAACCTACCAGCCATGTGCTGTCAGGAGGGCGACTTTAAAAAGAATTTTTGGAGGTTGCTCTAAAACCCAATTAAGCATAAAGTAACACATTTCAGGCACCTGCGTATCCTCTGAATAAACTGAAGGTGCAATTTACCTTGGCCTGGCTGGTTCCCTTTACCCCTTTTATGTGACTTCTTGGTCACTGCATTTGCACACATACATAGACGGTGGGTGATAGCCAGTGACTATGTTGGCTTCTCATAGAATCATAGAATATCAGGGTTGGAAGGGACCTAAGGAGGTCATCTAGTCCAACCCCCTGCTCAGAGCAGGACCAATCCCCAACTAAATCAATACTCCCAGGATGTCTGAGCTCTTGAAACTCAAAACATGACTGATTCTCTCCAGGTACTCTTGTTCTTCTAGGTTTTACTGCAGATGTATGGCTTTAAGGTCAAGGCCACACTTAAGGGGAATTCACTTCTTTGAGACTACTGCTTAGCCACGGAGCTTCATAGTTGAAGTCCTTCATCTACCAACAGGAGTATAGGAGGTAAACCTGGCTTTACCCTAGAGTTCTTGCTTGAAGTGCCATCAATCATAGGCCCAGACCAGTATGAGTTTGTAATTTGCTCCAGTCTCTAAGCTTGGGATTAATTTTCCAACCTTTACTATATTGTGGTGTTGCAACTATGGTATGTTTCCCAGGCAAAAAAGATGTGAACAGGCTTTGCGGAGACATGCTCTATTGAAGAGTTGCCATCTTGGATTTTTGTGTCAAAATGGCGCCCACATCCCCCAACCTGCCAAGGCCCAAATGTAGCATGCAATGTGTGAGAGACTCAGAATGAACGTTGCCCTGACTATTGATGCAGAACAGTCAAAAGGTTGCATGGCATTCCTTCCTGTGGTATAAATGACTTATAAACAACTTATAAATGAATCATGAAAGATTCTTTATTTCTGAGGTAAATTTTCTGCAGTAACAGTGAGGAGATACCAGATGTATGTGGAACTTTGGGACTAAAGTGATGTCCCTCAAAACGAGGGACACTTGAGCAAAAGGATTGGAGGAATGTCAAGCCGGTGAGTATCCTTGAGCGAGCAGAGGCGGCATCTTTCCTTCTCTTAAACTTTGTGCATCACGATGCTTTCTCTCCGACTGCTGTTCAGAATTCCTTCTACCTATGTGACCTCACAGCCGCTTATTTTGTTTGTCACGTTTATCTTAAACCAGGTTTTCCTTTACCTTGTTCTTGGAATTTAACAATGAGCACTAAAATCTGTATGAGATATACTTTGCTGAATGAAGTTTGATGCAGTACACTGGGATATCTCAAAAGGACCAAACAGTCCTGCTTGGATAGTGTTTATATTTAATAGAGAATGGAGCAGGGGCTCCCAAACCAAAAGGGCCCTGATCTTGATGGAATTATGGTTACTACGCTAATTGTTCTCCATGTGCTGGAGAGAGGATTCTCCATTTTTCTCAGTGGGTGCTGGGTTCTTATGGAAAAATTGGCCACTTTCATTTAGATGCTTAAACGAATGCTGGGTTCTTTTTAAAATTTGGCCCTAATTGTGGGTGCTGCGCACTTCTGGAAAATCTGGCTGGCCAAGAAGAAGTGTCTGAATCTCCCACTCCAGCTTATTCATCAGTTCTTCCTCTAGTATATCAGTTGAATTTGTAGCCATTGTGATTGGTCTCCAAAAAGAGCCGTAGGATTTGTTTGAGTGCAGTACACTAAATAATCTGAATGTAGAGTGTATATTTTAGGGCACTGGTCACCCAATCGTTTTTTTTTCCTTTAGATGGTCAGATTTGGCTGCAGTGAGTTCCTCAATACATATATGGTGACTTTTTAAAGACCTGATTAATTCTGACAACTATCTGAGTAATAAATAAAATGGACTGGAGTAACTGGCACCATACACAAGGCATGTATTAGCTCCCCTTCCTATAGTGTCTTCCCCACTCTTGACATGCTCTGGTGATGAGTGATAAGATTGGTCATTAAAAGCAATCTAGGGAATAGTCTAGTTGCTTTTGTGGATTCTCATCCGGCTATGGGTCTCATCCTGAAAGACCTCCACAGGCTTCCCATCTACTGCAGAATTACTCTCCTGATTTCCAAGACCCTGCATAGCTCTGCTTCATTTCACTTGTTTTACAAATGCAGCTCAAAGCCTGTCATGTATCTGCTGCCTGAGCTCTGGAATCAGGACACCAGCCTCCCATGGTGATTCATTCCCTTTCGCATCCTCTGCTCCAGTTATCACCCTCCATTGTAACATGCTTTGGTTAGTGCTGAGCGTGACAAGGTAGTTGTATTAATGCAACATTTCTCCTTCCATTGTCAGACCACGTCCATCATGTGGTCCAGTGGGTATGCATTGGACTAGGACTTGGGTCCTATTCCTGGACCTGACACTTGCCCGCTGGGCAACCGTGAACAGGCTGCTTCAATGTGTCTTTCCCTAGCTGTAAAATACAAAGCCTCCAATGTAAAATGCCTTGATCTGTGAGTGACAAGTGTGAGACAAACTAAGTGTAAAGAGATGCTCTGGAGCATGGGGATTGCTAGACCTTAGAGATACAGCTGGTAGCAACACCTATATGAAGCTTTCCTAATATTTTCCATGTAACAAGCAGAGTTGGTTGAAACTTTTCATCAACGTTTTGATTGAAAAATGGAGGGGGGTGGGAGGGAGAACACACACTTTTCCCTAATAAATGCTTAGGCCATGATCCTGCAAACACTTAATCATGTGCTTAATGTCAAGCATGCAAGTAGCCCCATAGAAATCGCCATTTTAATTGGGTGTCTTAATGGGAAGTGAACTCTAGAAAAACTGGCTCAAATTGTAGGTGCTGAGTCAATGCTGTTTTCAGATCTGTGCGTGTGTGTGTGTATGTGAGAGTTGGGGCTTTTCATCTTTTTCTATGTGCCGTGACCTCCTTTCCCACCCCAGAATCCTCCTTTAATCTAGCCAGGACCAACTTCCTATTCAGTAATATGGGAAGGGCAGGGTGGTCATAACCCAATGATTCTTGCTGGCGTCACAACCCCCATGCTCTACGTGGGACAGGATCATGACGCAGTTCTGACTGTGGATCCCATTCTTTTCATACAACATCCCATCCCTTCTGTCCATACTCACTAAGTACTCCTGCTTCTACATGGGTGACCTTAACCTGATGCTCTCTACTATTCGAGCAGTCTTAATATTTCCCATTCTCTTCTTTCCCCCCTTCTCTTTGGCAATCTGATCTCATTGTTCTTGGGTAGAGACAGATGCAAAATAATTACAATCTCTCGTCTTCGGGGATGCTCCTGTCTTTAAGAGGGTTAACTTTTCCCTCCTACTGCTTGCTCTAGCATTTAAAGGAACATGTATTTTTAGTTACTAGAATAAGTGCTTTTCCCTTTTGGGGTGTGTTCTTGCATGGTTTATTCAGTGTTTAATCTGTCCAGTCCTCCCACTTACAGCTTCTAGAGTCTGTTGTTTTTATCCTCAGTGCTGACACGTAACTCATTTGCCTTCCCCATCCTTGTTCCAATTTGTCTCTCCGTAATTAATCTCAGCTGTCACTTCCTCTGCCTCCCACCCTTGTTCCGTCATCCCACGCAGATCCCACAGCCTCGTTCTCCCACTCTATCCTGCATGCCACCCTCTGTACCCTTCTGTGAAACACCTCCCACTCCTTCAAATGCCTCCTTCAAAATTCACGTGGCCCTCTGTCAATCATCTTCACTCGTTGCTGTGTTCCCAAGAGGACAGTTGCATGTGCGTTTACTAACCTGTGTGTGCAAGTGACTAGATGCATTTTCCCACTCACCAGATTTGTGTGCAGTCACAGCATTGTGCATACAATCTAGATGCATAACAGCATGCCTACATTGCCTACAGATGGTGCCTTCTGTGTATTTTCATGGGCTTTTAGCTAATGTAGGCATACAATTGTGTAGCTAGACTGTGTGTATGTAATTAAGGTTCTTGAACACTCAGACATAAATAAAATCTATCAGTGGCTTCAGAATTTTTAGTCATCAATGGCTTGTTGAAATCCATAAAAATGTTTTCTAGTCTTCATGTCACATTCCCTTACGGGCACAATCATTTACCTCTTAATTCTGCAATGTGCATACTAGACTGCTTAAACACTTTTTACTAACCATTCCTGTCTAACCCCTCAATTCTTGTACCCTGAATAAATTATTTCTTTACTTGGAAATTCTGTCTTTCTGATTGCAACACATCCCCCTACAACTATAGGCTCCATGTTCTGATACCCTAGTTGGCTAAATGAGGAAGATAGTCTTCGTTTCCATGGTTATTTTGTATTCAACTGAAATCCTTTAGCTGTTCTCTGAACAGAGCATATGTTGAGTAAAGCAGGAATTGTCCGTTCTCATGTGGATCCTACATTTAAATCTAATGGATACATTTTAAGAGGATGTGATTCTGGATAGGAAAGGTACGAAAGTACTGGTTCTTGGAATATTACCAAGATGGTCCGTGACTGCCCTTTTTTTTTTTTTTTTTTTTTGGCAAACCTTAACCCTCGACCCCAATTACATCATTGTTGAATGTCAAATGTGAGGCCCCATCCTAGAAACTGTTACTTGTGTGATTAGTTCTGGATAGCAGTTCTGTTATAAACCGGACGGGGTTGCTCTTATGAGTCCAGGTTTGAAATGGGTGGACCTGTGATGTAAGCTCTTTAGAGCAGAGGCATTGGGTAAGTCCTATCTTCAAGAGAGGCTAAAGCACTTAGCCTGAATCCCGCTGACTTTTGTTAAAACTAAGGCTCCTGAGTGCTAAGTCACTTTGAAAATGGGACTTAAGTGCTTTTGAAAAATGTATTACTTGTCCTTTGTTTGCAAATCACCATGTACACTTAGACTCCATATAAATAATAATTTGTTTACTGTTTGTGTCCAACTACGACAACTCCTATTTTTGTAATGGTCTGACCCCCCCCCTCTGCTCTCCATGTCCTCCAACTTCTCCAAACCTCAACTCCAGACTCTAACTTAGCAGCCCAGGCCCCTGTGTATTTGAAACAGCAATGTATTTCCTTCTTGAATACTTTCCTCATCGCTCTTTTCTTTGGGGGAGGGGCAGGGCTGGCTCCAGGCACCAGCCTGGCAAGCATGTGCTTGGGGCGGCCACTCCGGAGAGGGGCGGCACGTCCAGCTATTCGGCGGCAATTCGGCGGATGGTCCCTCACTTCCACTCAGAGGACCTCCTGCTGAATTGCCGCCTCAGGCCGCAGATTGCGATCGCGGCTTTTTTTTTTTTTTTTGGCTGCTTGGGGCGGCCAAAACCCTGGAGCCGGCCCTGGGGAGGGGGGCAGGCAACACCCCCCCGTGGGCAATGGAGGAAGAGAGATTCATGAAGGAAATGATCTAGGTTTTAAGCATCCCAGGTGCCCATATGAAACATTGTGGAGATTTTTTTTTTTAAATGATGGAAAAATGCCTTGAAGACTGTAAAGCCTTTGCTGGTCAGTCTAATTTTTCTAGGCAAATGAGCAGGAGCCAGATCAATCTTGGAAAGCTTCCTAGAAAGACACTTCACCTGGCAAGATGAAAGAGTGGGTTGACTGGGAAGAACACACTATGGTGTAGATGTTAGGACATTTTCTGCCTTTTGGTTGACATCCATCTAACCCTATTGAATCCAGCAACGTAATAGTGTGGTTTCCACTTTATCGCTAAGTTATAATGCCTCATGGGTCCAGAAAGACACATGGGTTCTGATCCACCATTCCTTATGCACTTACAGAAGTCAACATTTTAGGTACACAAGGAATTTCATAGCATTATCCCCTATTCCAGTGCTAGATCCTACAGGACCTATCCACTTCTTGGACAAATCTATATTTGGCTTTTTCATCTGTGTTAACACACAGTAACTAACATGATTGTATATTCTACCATCGCCACTTTACAAATGTTTGTTCCTGAGTATGTAGCTACCATTAAAAACAAATAAGGACTAATATTTGTGTAGTGTGTACACTAGAATCAGTTCATTACCATATGTTAATTACTGATTAACATGTGTTAACGTGACTGAAAAGTCAAGTGTAGACGTACCCTTTCAGGGCAAATGGGGCGTTCTTGCCAGCTCTAATGGGCTTCCTGGAAGCCTGCTGAGCGGGTGCTGTTTCAGATTCTTGGGCCCCTTATTGGAGCTACGTGTTATGCCGCCGACGAATCTTGACACAGAGTCCTTTGCAACCTGGATACGTTCAGCAAAGCCACTTCCATTGTGTGTGTCAACACGAACAAAACATACAGCCTGGACCCCACTGTGATTTAAAGTGAACCTCCTGAGACTTCAATGCTGTGGAGCAGACGCTTGGGCTGGATGAATAATTGATGCTTCTGCCTGCAGCCAGAAAGCACTCTGGGAAATGGCAGTAGAAGTGCATCTTTAATCAGTGATGCATTTGAATTAATCTGGGAGGCGGGGAAAGGAAACAGAGTGCCTGCTGGTCTGGGAAATTCCTGTGTGAATTCAGTGCTCTTGACAAGTGCCAGATAGACAGCTCTGGAGATGGATGTGTTTCAGGTACAGTGTAAGTTTCCTCCACACTTCCATGGTCACTGTGCCTCACCTCGACCAAGAAGCATCACCTCTAGGGCCAGAGGGGACACATTCAGTTGTTGGTGCCTTTGCTGAGGCTGTGAAACAATGCTGCCAATGCAGTATTGAGCTTTATGATGTGGACACATAAGCACTGGGATCTGAATGAATGTTGCTACTTTAATAATGTTCCACTGCTTTTATTAGAGTGCTCTGCACTCTCAGTATTTTGCAAAGCAAACCAGAGTTGGAGTGAATACAATAGCCCTTTATCGGTGTGCTTTCAGCCACCTGTCTTTCTGATTATCTGGCTTTCCTTCTCTGAAACTTGGTACTCCTTGTTTATTAGTTGTAAGACTAAGTGTTGGGTGACACATTTAAAAAAACCAAACAACCTTCCACTGAAGCAACAGCTCCATCGAACATGGAGAGGAGACAACGCTCTCTGTTGCTCTGTTTCTAAAAACCATTGCAGATGCTCCTATCTCCAGTATTACTTCATTCCCTTTAACAGCATGATAGAGAACTGGGAAGAACCTCAGCCAGCTTCTGAAAAATTCTGAATAAAATTCAGAACAATGTTAACAGGGTGGGCACAGGTATGGTCTTCTGGATGAGCCCTCTCGGGGCACTATCACTAGGAAAGATTGCGTTTACATCCTTCACAAGTAACACCTGAAAGAATTTTAAGGCCCGGCTTGACAAAACCCTGGCTGGGATGATTTAGTTGGTGTTGGTCCTGCTTTGAGCAGGGGGTTGGACTAGATGACCTCCTGAGGTCTCTTCCAACCCTAATATTCTATGATTCTATGATTCTACGAAGGTTAGAGAGACAAAACACATTCTATTTCACTTACCGTGAGGTTTTTGTTGCTCTGTGGCTGACGTACAAACACGCTGCCCCTCCATATAGCCACAAACTAGCCCGTGACAACGTATTTCCAAAGACCACATCCTCCCCTTTCCTCGCAGATGGCTCTGAAAATGGATTTTCTAAAACTGATGCCAATGAGAAAGGGGCTTATTTCCCTAGAGACTGTCTGCCCCGGATTATCTTCTCCCTGATGCAGGAGTAATTCCGTTGAAGTGAATGGATTTCCACCAGTGTGAAGAGAATCAGGCCCTATGCCTCTGGTATCTAAATCAGAGCACTTAATGCATCTGCCTGGTACAGAGCCATCTTGCAAATTCCACTGCTGTACATTATTAATACGCTTCTAAAACGAAGCTGTGTGAGTGAGCATCTCTGAAAGATTAATCAGGCATTGAACATAGCGTGTAGGCGCTTCCCCTCTGGGCTGCGTTACTGCCAGCTCTCACATGTTGGGTGTGGTTTGTACGAGGAGCAGAGTCCGTCATGTAAGCCCAGCGGGCTGCAGAAAGTGACAGCTTATTTGGAAGCGCTCTTTCCTCGGACTAAGTTCTGCATTAAAGGGGTCAGATGGGGAAGGATGTTTGGAGGGGCCCCTGTGTCATAAATGAGCTGAAAGATTGTATGTGGCTTTAAGATCCCACTGCAATCTTAGCAGAAGTTGCGCTGCTTTCCTGGCATCCTATACGAATTCCATTAGGGGTTATTCTGCTCTCTGGGGACGTTATTTGCAGCCTTCCATTGGATCCAGTGTTCTCCATCTCCTGTCTTTCCATGGTGTTGTCCTGTATTGCTGAAAAGCCTCTGTGTTACAGCCACATGTGAGGTGGATGTCAGTGATGAGTAAAATCATTCTACTGTGTTTAATATCGGTCTATATGAATATTGGTGCACTCTACAGGACAATACATGGGTATAGTTTACACACTGAACTCGCAGAAATGTGAGGCTGATGCAGAAAAAAAATAGTGGGAGAGTAAAAAGCCATCTTGGTTTTATATGACACCTCTTTAAATCCTCTTGTTGGTGGATTTTCCTGCCATGTTCCCTTTCTTCCCCTTGACACACATTGTATTCACTGCTCACAATAGCAGATGCTTATTTACTGCTGTGCTGTTTAATGGCTCTTTGTGCCCCCCTCTGAATCGGGCCTTTAAACACAGTTGCTAGCAGCCTGGTAACTCTGTTCCCCTAATAATATAATAATAATTAATGGAGATATCCTATCTCCTAGAACTGGAAGGGACCTTGAAAGGTCATTGAGTCCAGCCCCCTGCCTTCACTAGCAGGACCAAGTACTGATTTTGCCCCAGATCCCTGGGTGGCCCCCTTCAAGGATTGAACTCACAACCCTGGGTTTAGCAGGTCAATACTCAAACCACTGAGCTATCCCTCCCCCAACACACTGCCCAGGCCCTAATTAGTATAGATGGAGATGAGCCATTTTACCAATGCATGCCATACTGCTGTATCCACACCTACAGCCACAGATGTAAAATATTTAAATCTCTCTTGCTAACATAGCTCTAGTGTGAGCAGAGACTGGGCCATGCTGAATGGCTTTCGTGAGGGGACTCACTAGGGACAGATCTGCAGGACTGACTTCCAGGTTCAGCCGAAGGATATCAGGACCTTGGACAAGGCACTGTCCCTGCTAGGGTATTTATATGTTCAGTTTCAGAGTGGTAGCCATGTTAGTTTGTATCAGCAAAAAGGTGCCACAAGTACTCCTCGTTCTTTTTATATGTTCAGTGTAACCCAAACAGTGATGCCCCAAGACAATAAAACAATCAGAAATAGTCTCTGAGAGTGTTGTTATGCCTACTCACCCCTCTCCCTTCCCTTGTCTTTCTGTTCAGCAAATATACTCTGAACTAAACAGCACCTGTGACAGCAAAAAATAAATAAATCCTGGAACAAACATCATGTTTGCTGTTGTCGCATAGATCGTTCTGTCTCTCTGTGTTCTATTCCTTTCCCCCACCCATTGTTTGTGTGGAACGTAACTTCTTCAGGGCAGGGGACTATCTGCTCTTGGGTTTGTATAGCCCCTAGCACAATGGAGCTCTGATCCTAAATGGTCCATAGGCACTATCATAATAAACATTAGTAAGAAACTCAGGATCCATGTCAAAATCTAAATCAAGCCTGAAAGGAGGTAACTATGGGCCCTTAATGGGTCCTTATTTGCTAGGTTCCAAAAAGACAGGTAACAGCTGTGAATGAGCTGTTAGCTCTGGGGAAGTTCAGCTACATTTCTCATGTGGAAGAGTTATTGTTCCCACTCAGCTCTTCCTGATTCTGTCTTTTGTCTTAGACCAAGGCAAAGTGGCCTTATTTGTTTCTTTACCTGAATTTCACATTCACTTCTGCACATAAGCGACTGAGGTTTTAACAGGGGGCTTTCCCAGAAGTATTCCTCCTTAGCCTTGATAAACCTAGTGTCTCTGGAGTGTGAGGAAGTGTCAAATCTATTGGTTTATTTTGCTGATTAAAGAAACACTTCTCATCATAACCACAGCAGTACCATTTGGCAAGCAAATGTACTGCGTTCTACTTTGCTAGAAGGGCTTATGCTTTGCATCACAGAAAGTATGCTGAGAATCTTGGGTGAAATTCTATGGTCAGACTCAGCGTGATCCTTTCTGGGATAAAAGTCTATATCTTTAATAATATAGCACAATGTTTGTAAACCTCTATACTGGACCTCTTCAGATACATTGGCAAGCTTTTATTTATAATATAATGTCTCAGAGCTCTGGTGCTTGTAAGCATCGCTTCATAAGGAGGACCATGCTCAGTAGCCCATTATCAAATTGCTATATATTATTTAGATACTTTTACTATGCTTGGCTACCCCATGAATTCCCAGGCAATCTTGTTTTCTGACGTTCTTGTTGAGCTCCATTTCTGCCTTTGGTCACATCAACACTAACAAAATCCATTTTTCTTTTGTTAGCAATTGATTCCTTAGGGGTTTTTTTTATTAGTGACCGTCGATAAATGGACAATCTGGGCTGCGTTTCAGTTTCCAGCAGGGTTGCCTTTAAAGAAAGGGCCTGCTCCAAAAAGCTTCTAGTCTACATCAAATGTACAAGGAATGAGGGGATAACAAGGGATAGAGAAAGGGTGGACCATGGTTAGACAGATTGTAAATTGGACTATATGCTATGGGCATGGGAATAAGGACCCACCCCTTTCTGCCTCTGCATGGGGTACCTGGATTTTGGGCAGGCATGCAGGATTAGAGGAAGAGAATGAACTGAATCTCTCCCTCTCCAATGCACTGGTCAATGCAACTAAGCTGATGCGGGGAGATTGTAACATTCTCCTGGCATAGGCTAGCAGAAAACTATTCCTCACCAGAGCCATGGGGAAACTGAGTCACAATCCCTTCCCGAGTTGTTAAAGGACTGGTGCAGTGTGCACCCCGCACCTGGCTCAGAGCTGGGCTGACCGGTGCAATCTGCCCTTTAGATGTTCGTCTTGAGCTCCTATCTACGAGGGAGAGAGGCGGCAATAGAAAGAATGTGAATCCTATCAACAGCTGGCTGAATTTTGTCAATTTTGGAATGAAAAATGGCTCTTTGACCCAAATGAAGAGTTTTGTGGCAAATCTTCATGGGAGTTGAAATTTTCTAGGTTTTTATGAAAACATTGCCTATTTTTTTGGCTTCCTTTTTTCCTGCAAAACATAGCTTTTGGGAAAATTTAAACGGTACATAACGTCCTATGAGAAATAATTGGCATCTTTCAATCAGCTCTAGTCACATTCTATTGTGAACAAACCTTTCAAGAACATCTTAAGGAAGGGAAATTTACTCAGCCAGGGGGAGTGATAATATATGTAACCAGTTATGGAGGGACCAAGTGTCTCAAGCTGCCGAGTGTCTTGAATAATGACTGCGAGGGTCCTCAGCTCCCATTGACTTCCTGAAGTATTGCATATGCTCCATGCCTCAGAAGTCTCTCAGCCCTAAATAACGGGTCTGCGGTATGGGCCTGATTCTGCAATGTCTTTCTAACACAGCAAGGCAGGGTATAAATCTGCAGTATGTCAGTTTGCCATGTAGCAACCTCCTATGTGGATGCAGCAACAGTGCCCTGAAAGTGTTGGAGTGTGGCTTGGCGTATTAAATGTGGCTACTTAGCTTTCAAGCAGTAGTAAGGCAAACTGCACTCCAGGACTTTCACTGCCTCATAGCAGTGTCTACACAGGCGGTTACTGCGAGGCAGGCAGGGGCACTGTAGATTCACACCCTGACTTGCCACATGGTAACACACCATATAGACAAGCCCCAGGAGCTGGTAAATACCTTCAACTCCTCTTGAATTCTGTAGCAATTCTGGGTCCTGAGCGCCCCTCAGAATGCTCAGAACCCTGTAGGACTGGGCCCTGTGTTCTTAAGACACCTTGCTACTTGATAAGAGGACGAGAGGCTTGATTTGTGGGAGGAGGATACTCTCTCAATGTGATGAAAAATTGAGTATGTCGCCAGACTTCTGGGAACAGATTCGGCGCTCGGTTACATCAATGTAAATGTGACTTCGTTAATTACTCCATTGCAACTACTCTGTGTTTACAGCAGTGTGGATACAAATGACTACATTCTGCTCGCATTTTCCCTTTTAAAATAGACGTTGAATTTACCCTTCATTTACACGCTATCTTTTCTGTGCAACGTGTTTCCTAAATTTGTCAATTTATTAAAAAATACAAACAATAGACGGTATTATATTATATTATGTTCTATTTATACGGTACATTTTGCTCTCAAAATACTTTATTTATGAAATCCTCCTTCAATATTCTACCTCGTGATTGTTCTCAGATAAATCAGGGATAACATTTGTTTCATTAATCTTGCACTTAATTAACATCTTCATTTTATCTATCTGGGGAAAATACCTGTGTGTTTATATAAACAGGCTGCTCGATATTAGCACTTTCTGGTTGAGATTTTCAAAGCTGACTAGGGGCAATGACAAATAATGGGAATTGTGTCCCTAAATTCCATAGCTAGATTTGAAAATACCAACTTCTGTTACTACCTAAATTACAGTACAGTACAGTACCTCAATTTTCCTTTTTTATCATTTACCATTTTTTTCCCATTAAGCTTGGGCAAAAACAGGACTACACTTAGTTCTGTCATGAGTAGCTAAAGCAAATTTTGCACTGCAATCATGCTAGCTAAAAGAAAGTGCAGTAGTGTATATTTTGGTTACTGTGTACAAAATGTTTGTAAGTATACAGTAGTGAATAGCCAGAGCCAATCCCAAAGCAGATCCGACAGCTTCATTATTCATAGGATAAAACCTCTTGAGAATATGCTCAGAGGCTGTTGTCTAGCTGTCATCTTTAAAGAGGGGGATCATCACACAAACAGATTTCATTTTGCTTTGCTTTGGTAATGCTTCCTGTGTAGCACACTCTCAAACCTAGTTACTGAAGTAACATGTTTTGCAACAATATCAAAATCCAGGTTAGCATATTTTAAAACTCTACATCAACACTTCTTTCAATCTGAGCTTCTTTGGACTTCACCTAGGCTGGGCATTCAGGAAAATACAGTAGAGAGCGTCTTGCCAAATGCATCTAAGAAAAGGTCACGTTCACCCTATCATCTGCATTGCACAGGGAAATAAGATTTGACCAGGGGGAAAGACAAAATGTTTGTCATTTTTAAAAGACCCCCTCCCCCTTCCCAGAAGAGCATCAATCACCGTGGTCCCAATTCAGCGCAGCACCTCTGTTTAGCAAAGCGCTCAAGCGTGCTTAAATCCCATTGAAATCAACAGAACTTCAGCATGTCCTTTGCTGGATAAGGATGGGTGCATGGAGGTATGTGCTTCAATGCTTGGCTGTAATGAGCAGGGGATCTCATGGAAAACGTGAATCCTTAAAGTGGGGTCAGGAAGGGAGAAAAACCAAATTAAAAAAACAACAACCCAGTTTCTCAAGTCAATGGAGCTACTAAGATTTACCCCAGCTAAGGATCTGTCACTTTACCTGTTCAATCCTTTGTGCAATAAACAGGGAAGGGTATTTTTAAGGTAGACTTGAAGCAGAAGTACTTTTGTGCCTGGAAGATGGAACTGTGAGTGACAAGATGCTCATTTGCCCGAGTCTTTTAGGGTCCGATTGTTCCAAATACCTTTGGAAGCTGCTTGGATACACAGTAACGGGCTTGGGAGGAGAACCATAGCATTGGAGAATGTTCCATTCAAATCTAGCAGAATCAGGCCGAGTGACAGGCCCAGTATTAGATAGCATAGAGCGGTTCCTATGCAATACAGAGCCGGCACCTAGTATAATTCATTGGAGTCTTGCCCTGGACTTCATTGCAAGCAGGGGAAAATTCTAGCTGTACCTGAGGGCACTTGCACATCGCAGGATCGTGCCTGATTTTTAAGCTGGTTGTGACCTGCCTCGTTTACAGGCCACCCCGTTGTATGCATTCCCTGCTGTCACCCCCATCATCCCATCTCTGCAGTCTAGGTGCTGGGTTGGCATCAACAGCCTGGCTTGCAAATCAGTGGCACCTCAGTAGCACTCCAGCGAAAGGGAAGAGACACAGCAAATGACCTATCAGGATGCTTAAGCCAGGGACCCACTTTGATCCAAAGAATGGTCCCCCGCCCGTGTGCCACAGCCATAGAATATAGCAAAATCTGCTTAACAGACTTAATCATAGAAGGTTAGGGTTGGAAGAGACCTTAGGAGGTCACCTAGTCCAACCCCTTGCTCAAAGCAGGACCAACACTAACTAAATCATCCCAGCCAGGGCTTTGTCAAGCCAGGCCCTAAAAACCTCTAAGGAAGGAGATTCCACCACCTCCCTAGGGAACCCATTCCAGTGCTTCACCACCCTCCCAGTGAAATAATGTTTCCCAATATCCAACCTAGACTTCCCCCACTGCAACTTGAGACCTTGCCATCAGGCCTTAAGTAGAACCCCTGAGGCCAGCGGAGAATCCTGCTAACTCTGAGGGCCAGATCTTTGATGTCATTAGAGTTACTGATACACCAGCTCCCGATAGTACAATGTGACCCATGGGTTGACCTGCTTTGGTGGAAGGAGAATATAAGCTTTCAGGATTCTTGGCCTGCATATGAAGGCCTTGGTGTGACATGAGTGTATTTAGGGTTTTCTGTATCTGGTAGGTATTTTCTGATTATCCCCCCCCATCCTCCCCGATGTTTTATAAGTAGGTAAACTAAAGTTCCCTCTTTTTCTCTTGGAGTCTGAAACAGGGTTTTTAATGACTTCAAGTATTTTTCTCTTGAATTGTATACAAAATTGGGCTCTCTTTGAAATGGGAGATTGGTGAGCAAGGGAAAAATGTAGGTTTCTCGCCATACTTATTTTCAACACTGCACAAACTGTAAAAGTCAGGGATTTTCTGTGTGTATTTAATACAAAGAGATTTATTTTGCTTCTTCTGGATTTTATTGGGTTTTAACTTACAGCAGAAGGGCCCGTTTGTATAGCAGCTTATGGGCTTGAGTCAACTGATGTAAATTGGGAGCAACTCCATGAAAATCCATGGGCCGGATTCTCAGCTAGTGTCAATCAACATAGCCTCAGTGACTTCCACAGCAGGACAATTTACACTGGCTGAAGGTCTGGCCCAATATAGTGAGGAGAATTGGGTGCTGTGTACTTAACATGCTGATTTTTCTGAGCACTTTAAATAATGCAATCCAAACAAGAAATAATTCTACAGCAGGTGAAAATGGATCCGAGTCTTTTCTCGCCCCAGTGTGACACTGGTGTAACACCACTAAGTCAAGTGGAGTCACGCCTTACGCCACTACAAGTCTGGAGAACTGAATTCAGCCCAAGGGCGTGAGAGTTGCAGTTATTTAGTCGAGGCTTCCTTCTTTGTCGTATCAGAATTTGCATGTCCCTTACCATCTCTTTGTACTGAAAGGAGCTTTAGCCTACTGTATGCTCTGATTTGCATTAAGAGACCGCGTGGGGCACTTGGGGGAGGATCAGAGAGTGGGCTTTGATCGCCCAGGGGAGAAATGGGAGAGGGAAATGAGATGCAGTATGTAAATCTAGGAATACATACATAAACATAATGCTCCGTGAAAGCACAGACAAATAACCTATGTGCTCTGCAATCTTTAATACTAAACACCAGCATAAAATACACTGTTCCCTGCTGTCTTCATTAGATTTACAGGACAATGGTCCTTATGGTTGTGTTTCTTTTTGTAGGATTCTGCTACCTTTTTTAAAAGTTGGGTACGGCAAGAAATGGAACACACACAAAAAAAGGAACATAAATGATGCATGCTGCAGGGCGCTTTTGTTGCATCTGGTTCATACCCCAGCCCTGCCCAGTTGCGGGCTTCATTGGCAATGTGCCAGGGGCCTGCGACTCTCTCTTGATTTGCATGAAATGGAGCAGATTGCAGCTGCCCTGGTCCTCCTTTAGTCTTGGCGCTCACTGAAACGAGGTTTACACCAGCGTGGTCAACTTCGGTGGAGCAGCTCTTGATTTGTATCCGGGCAAGAGGAAATCAGAATCAGTTTTGTTCAGTATGATCAGCTTCCCAGAAGGTTAGGAGACTTGACTGGCCAGTTCCCAATTCCCATGACATTTTCCTGGGAACTAGGTTTCCAGATCTCTTCTAGGCGAGACTTTTAAAGCGGCACATGTATTTTTGGGCCTGATCCTGTTAGGTGTGCTGAGAACCTCCGGAGACCCCAGAGGAGATGCGGGTGGACAGAAGTTTGTACAACTGGACCTCGCTTAAGAAATAATAGCGAGAACACGTGCAGCTAGGGTGAAATTTACTCCTGTGCACAGGGGTCTGCACACGCCTGATGCACCAGTCATTGCCATAGCACTTAGGAACCCCAGCCACAGACCACGACCCCACTGCTGACTCTGTGGGTGCTTTGCAGCTGGAGCTCCCATGGGGGAAAAAGCAGTAGGTACTCAGCACCCACTGGCAGCAGATCAGGGCCTCCTCCTCCCTCCCAGTGCCTCCTGCCTGCTGTGATCAGCTGTTGAGCGGTATGCAGGAGGTGCTGTGGGGGAGGAGCGGGGGCAGGAAGAGGCATGGGCCGAACAGGATGGGAAGGGGCAGGGTGGGGTGAGAGCAGGAAGAGGCGGCGTGGGAAGAGGCCAGGTGGGGACTTGGGGGAGGGGTGGGGACAGGAAGAGGTGGGGACAGGAAGAGGTGGAGCATGAGTGGGAAGAAGCTGGGTGGGGACTTGGGGGAAGAGGTGGAGTGGGGGCAGGGCCTGGGGTGGAACGGGGGTTGAGCACCCCCCAAGAACAGAGTAAGTCGGCACCTATACCCCACTGGGCAAGGTGCTGTACAAACACAGAACAAAAACATGGTCTCTGCCCCAGAGAGCTCACAATCTATGGATAAGACAAGAGGTGTCACAAAACATGAGACTTCTTCTTTAGTTCCTCAGAGTAGGACTTAAATGTCACCTCATCTTTGCACTGGCCCGCTCTGTGGAAGGGAACATCACCCAACCCAAGGAAAATAGAACTTCAAACCTGCCTGGAAATATGGGAATAACCTTCCTATTAATAGAGAATAGTATTAAGGGACATGGTGTTAAATGGCTGCTCAGTGTATAATTCAGACACTATGCATTTATCACCTACCATTGCTGCAGAAATTATCCTGACTATATGGGAGGTGCTTTTATGACCATTTTGGCCTGTTTAGTTTAGAAATTGTATGTATGATTAATGGCCTATCCTGGAGCATCATGCAGACCTTTTCATACGCTCAAAGGAATGACTAAATGACTGGTTATCCTCAATGGAAGCGATCGATGAACAGCATGCTAATAGTGCAGCCAAATCCTGCATTGCTTGCCCACCCAAACCATCACTGACTCCTACAAAAGCCAGGATTGTGCAAAGAAGGCAGGACCAGATACAGTAGAGCCGTGGTGATAATGGAAGAGAAGGCAGGCTCATGAGAGGCAAGTAGAAATACCAGATACAAGAAATGTCTTTCCCATGCTACACAAAAATAAACTGTTGCATGGGCCAAAGCAGAATTTATCCCTATTTTTTTTTAATGGAGATACTTGGATTTTCTGGCCAGGGGCCCATTGTGTCTGTTCAGTCTGACCCCTGCTTAACGCGGGCCATAGAACTTCATCCTTCGTTCTGATGCCCAACGGAGTAAATGCGGTGGAACTAGAGCGTATCTTTTAGAAAGACATCAGGTTCTGATTTAAAGGTTTCGGGAGATACAGCCTATCACTCTGGCAGCTGTTCCAATAGTTAACTCGTTCGCTGTTAAAGAGATTGCCCCTTATTTCCAGTTTGATTCTGTCTAGCTTCAACTTCTGGCTCTTGTATCTTGTTATGCCGTTTTTTGGCTACGTCTGCACCACTGTGGTAACCCAACCTAAGTTACGCGATTGAATGACATAGCTGGAGTCGACGTAGCTTAGGTCGACTTACTGCGCTGTCTACACTGTGCTGGGTCAATGGGAGACGCTCTCCTGTTGACCTACCTTAGAGCTTGTCTACACTACTGCGCGGGGTCGATCTAAGATACGCAACTTCAGTTATGTGAATAGCATAGCTGAAATTGATGTTCTTAGATCTACTTACCCCGGCGTCTTCACTGCGGTAAGTCGACAGCTGACGCTCTCCTATCGACTCCGCTTGCGCTCCTCGTTCTGGTGGAGTACTGGAGTCAATGGGAGAGCACTCAGCGATCGATTTATCGTGTCTATTCTAGACACAATAAATCCACCCCCGCTAGATCGATTGCTGCCCGTCGATTTGGTGGGTAGTGTAGACAAGTCCTTACTCTTGTCGTTCTAGGTGTAGTACCAGGGTCGACCAAAGAGCGCTCTGCCATCAATTTATCAGGTCTTCATGGCACTGACACTTTGGTATTGTTGGTTCACTTCTTGTAATGAGAACAGCTGAGATTTGATTATTTCAATAACAAGTTTATTTCCAGTAAACAAGTTACAAGATCACAGACATGGCTCATTGCCTGTTAGAGCATTTGAAATTCTTTAGTTGTATGTATGTGTGTTACAGAGATATAGTGGAAGCATCTTAGTTGTTTGCCACAGAATGATGTAAATTTACTCATGGCAAAAGCATGTGGAACCCCACTAAAGTCAGAGGAGTTCCCCAGTTTACACCAGAGCTTAATTTATGCCAATCAATTCACTCTTAAAGCAGAGGTTTTACTATAACCTGAGTTGCAACCTGCACATTGCAAAGCGTTGAAACAATCAAAGGCTTTCACACTACTCCACTATACATGGAGTTCCCTTTCTATGCGTCTACTCTGCCCCAAATCCTTTTTCTGGCTCTCGAAGTGCTGTGAGTTTCTCATTTTTGTATTTCTGCAAATTGTTCCCATCAGTTGGTGTCAGTTGTTTTTTTCCATTCGTTTTTCTTAAATACGGCCCATGTTTGGATGTTTCAACTTACAAGTATTGGATCCAATCCAGACACTTTAACACTGAATACAATGGGACTGCGTGTGTGCTCAAAATCAACCAGACGCTTAAATACTTTGCTGGGTTAGGGCCGTGGTTAGTTAGATTTTACAGCATCTGGATTTTCCCCTTTAGCTGCTTGGTGTGGTGGTTGGGAAACAATCAGGTGCACCTCTATGATTTCCATAATATAATGGATTTTCTGGTGTATTTCTTTGCGCCACTACCAGTTTGCAGATTCCAAAGGTGCGTGATTGCATTTGCACCCTAGGGTACGTCTGCCCTGCAATCAGAGATGTGACTGCGTTCCATGTAGGCATACCTGAGCTAGCTTTGATCTAGCTAGCTTAAATAATAGCAGTGAACAGGGCCGGCGCAACCCATTAGGTGATCTAGGCGGTCGCCTAGGGCGCTACAATTTGGGGGGGGCGACAGCGGCGGTATTTCGGGGGCGGGACCTTCCGCTGCCTCTGTGGGGGGCGGCATTTCGGGGTGGGACCTTCCGCCACCTAGGGCGGCAGAAAAGCTGGCGGCGCTCCTGGCAGTGAAGCCACGAGAGCACGGACTAGCTGCTTGCATGTACAGCCCATGCTACCGTGGCTTCACTGCTGTTGTTATTGGCGCTATCTAGATCAAAGCTAGTTCAAGTCTGTCTACACATGCTGCAATCACACCAGTGACTGCAGTGTAGACAGACTCCTGGCATGAAATTGTCAAGGGATTGGGCTAAATGGATGACTGAGGGCCAGAATTTGGGAAGGTGCAAAGGAGCAGGGGCAATAATCATGTTTAGCTGAAACATATTTCAGTTATTCCTCCCTCTTGAAAAACAAACAGCAAAGGAGGAGGAACAGGCAGAGCCTATTCAACTGGAGTAAATCCGACGGAATTACTTTGGCATTGAGCCAGCATGAAGGAATAGGAATTAAACCCTAGTTGTTTGAACTGAACACTGGGGGTGAGTTCCTCACCTGCTGTAAACAGGCGTGACTCTGTTGACACCGATGGAGCTGAGGATCTGGCACATGGAAGTACAGAGGGTGACAATTTCTGGTCCTCACGGCAGTATTCTTAAGGGAATAATAAATCTGACGCTTGGCTCTCGTCCTCCTTGGTTTGTGTGCCGTGCTGACGGCACTTGCTGGCTTTCACCGATCCAAATAGCGCTGTTAAATATTCTGCTCCAAACGGCACAGGGAAGGCAATTAGAGCAGGCTGTTATCAAAAGATAATCGTGCCTCCGGAGGAGCAGAACCAAGGAGTTTCTTTTGTGCTTTGGTATATCTCAGCCCTATGATTATCTTTCCTATTAAGCTCGCCCTCCTTACTGGTGCCGGTGCTTGTGCTGTTCAGAAGCGATCAAGGCATCTCTTTCTTCACAACCCACGCAGAAAGTGCCCCAGCTGCTGTACTGCAGGAATGGCCCTGCTTTGGTAAAGAGATGACACCAGTTTCCTTATGCACACATCTCTCAAGAAGTTGCACCAGACTGGATGTGCATGACATCTTTGCCACATGGCAACTTAAAGAAAGAGCTCAGAATTTACTGTGTTTGAGCCTCTCATTTTCATGGGGTCAGGGCTTGCCAGGGGGAACTGGCTTACTTGCGCAAGGGATCAATGCATGCTAACCTGACACCTCCACAGACCTGAGATCAGAGGCGTCTTAGGTCAGCGGTTCTTAAACTCGTAGACCGTGGATCAGCCGTGATCTATGGTTGGCCTGTTGAATTAACCCCTTTGAGAGGTGGTCCTTGAAATGCTCTCTCAATGATGAAAGTGCAACGTGCAATTACGTTACCGAACCGCTGGTTGATGTCCCATGTGCAATGAGTTAGATGGAGTTCTCTTCCTTAGAGGACAGCATGCTGGTTCTGCAGTGCGTGTGCATGATTTAGTTGGGGATTGGTCCTGCTTTGAGCAGGGGGTTGGACTAGATGACCTTCTGAGGTCTCTTCCAACCCTAATCTTCTACGATTCTATGTACGTGTGTGCATGCAGAGCCACCCACTCTTTTTCAGCAAATACCTGTTGTGTGATTTGGCCACCCCAGGTAGCCCAACATCACAGCCCTCCCATCGGACACGAGTCTTGACCCATAGATCTGAGTTCAGTAGGTGTTTGCGAGTGGGACAGGCAGCTGGGTGTATTTTGCAATACTTGTCATATCAACAACTGGCAACCAGGGACCCATCAGCTGCATGTAGACTAAGAGAAAAGAAATTGCTTTTACCTTTCATTCTCGTTGTTGGTTGCTCTTTCTCTTACTTTCTGCTCTGGGCTTGGAGGAAGAGCAGACTTCTAGCTGATTGAAAATCACACATCAGTTCTTAATTTCCTAGTTGTTTTGCACACTAGAAAGAAACACTCTGCTCCCAGCTACTACTGTGCAGGGGAAATTCATGCCCTTTCAGAGGGAGCTTTAAAAGCACTTTCTCTGCCTCTGGAATACTTTGGTCTCTTCATTTGTGTGAAACTGGCAGCTCTGTGTCACTGTCCACAGCTGGTTGCCACCTCTCTGAGTCTCACTTACCAGTTGCTCCTCTAAAACCTTCCCATAATTCCTTGCATCATCCTAAAGCCTCTTGTCCCCTCTCATTCCACTCCCTGTTCATTACAAGACTGGCTGATGAGCTATAGAATGTGGAACTTGACAGGAGTAGGTGCCTGTAGCCACGAGTCTGCTTCCTTACGATTTCCCCCTTGTTTCTTGTGTTGAAGACTGACACTGAGCATTGCTACAGACTAGTAGCTTATGTCAGTGACAGACTCTGTGCTCCAGCCTCGTGGCTTGCATCAGCCGGCCCGACAGTCAGGAGTTCCCCAGGAGACAAAGAATGTGATGAAGGGAAATGATCAGGGGATGCTGGAAACTCGCTGCCAAGGTAACCTCATCTAATGACAATTGTCCCTAGCACTGATGAGCAGCATGTTGCAGACAGGTTTCGGGTCAGCAGCATTCAGCCTCCAGTGGAAGACAAACCACTCAGATGTTGTTGCAGGCCTTGTCTATTATTTATTTGTATTGCAGCTGTGTCCAGGAGCCCCAGTTATGGACCCCCACCCCATGGTGCTAGGTGCTGTACGAACACAGAACAAAAAGAGGGTCCCTGCCCCCAGAGAGTTTACAAACCAAGTACTTGGGTTTTTTTTTTTTTTATCCAGCCACCATTCTACCATGGATGCTGCTTCACCAGAGAGTCTTAGGGAGGAATGAACACAGGATGCCACTGGTATTTTAACCACTGTGTTGTCTTGAGTTAAAGATTTTGTGGTTACAGTGCCAGCGATCAGGATTGCTGGCACAACAGACCAAAGTTACTACCTGTGTGTGTATGTGTGTGTGTGTGTGTGTGTGTGTGTGTGTGTGTGTGTGTGTGTGTGTAGATTATAAAGCTAATTTTCGCACAGCCTAAGAAATCACCAAAAGAATTCAACCTATTTAGACTGCGGGTACAGCTACATTTGAGCTGGGAGCGATGATTCCCAGCGCATGCAGACATACCTGTGCAAGCTCTGCTCAGGCTAGCACCTAAAAATAGCACTGTGTCTGCAGCAACATGGGTGACTGCTCAGGGAAGCCATCCTGAGTACAATCCCACCTGACCCCCCCAAAGTAGCTGCCCGTGCCACAGATATACTGCTATTTTTTAGTGCTAGCTCAAGCGGAGCTTGTGTGGGCATGTCTACATGGGTTGGCTCAAATGTAGATGTGCCTATCGCAGTTTCAGGGTAACTGCACCTGTACTCCCTCCTCCATGGTTCACTCCCTGAGTGCCCAGACAGGTCTCAGGTCTCCAGCCATCACCTGGAAGGCAGGGCAGGGACCCTGTCCCACTGTCTTCTGACTGGGAGATTTAAGGCCTTATCCTGTGATATCCACAGTAAGCCAGACTACGTAAAGGCCAGCACCTGTGCTTTGCTTTCGCTGAGGGCTATGAATTTTGTATTGCCTGCAGTTACAAGTCACCACCCAGCTCTTTCTCAACAAGCACCTTTATTCTCAAGGTAAAATCACCACAGAGAAAACATGTTTCAAACAATGAAAGTTCTTCTATGCATATTAAAAGCTCACCAGAGGTCACCTACCAGTCTTAGGGGGCATAGTAAACCAAAGTGTTTCCAATGCTTCTACAGGGGTTGGGACCCTTGGACAGAGGGTCCATGTCTGAGTCAGTTCAAAATCATCCTTTTGTACCAAAAACCCTTTCTTTGTCTCGGCAAAACCCAGCCCAAAGCAGAATATGGAAACCACTCTGGGGATGGTATCTCTCTAGAGTTGTTTAATCTCAGTAATTCACCTAATCACCGCCCAGTACTTTTAGTTGTTGAAGGAGCTGTGGTAGCCCTCCCTCATGGAGTAGAAGACAATCATACATAAACCTTTCTTAGATTTAATACAATAGGATCCCCAAAGATACTGCGGGGTGGTGATATCTGTCCTGTACCCTGTGGGCCATGGAGGGGCCACACGTTTGCACTAGTCACTGTTCCGGTTTATGGGTTAGAGCAGTGACAGAAGTGGCCTGCCGGTGGAGTGGGGTGTGAATGCAGGTTTTGTGCCGGAGTTGTTTAAGCTTTATAACACCCCGTGTGATATAACAGCCGCATTCCTGTTTTGCAGACAGGGACAAGTGGAGCAGAGGCAGTTGTCTTTCCCACCATCACACAACTCGTCAGTGACAGAACTAAGAATAGAAACTCGGGAGTGGAGCTGGGCGAAATTTGTCAGATTAAAGTATTTTCACACGCAAACAAAAAAAGGAGGTTCAGGTCGACTGAAACATTTTGTGGATTTGGGTCAAATTATTTTGGCCGTAAAAAAAAAAAAAAATCTGTGTTTTTGTGTATTGGCCTTTCCTAACAAAGGGTTTCAATTCTTTTTATTTGAAATGCCATCTCCTTTGGAATTTCACTGCCATATTCTTTTTTTAAAAAATACCTCTTCCCCGCTCCCCCAATACAGTTCATTTCATGTCAATTGAAACAATTTCTTCAAACCAAAGTGAAACTTTTTCTCTTTTTTGGTTTAGCTGCTGAACTGAAAAATCCTTATACCCCCAGCTCCACTCAGGAGTCCTTACTCCCAGTTCTTTGCTCTACCCAGGAGGCCATGCTGTTCACTCCCTTACGATGAAACACCACCTACCTATGGATCTCGTAATGTGCTTGGGAGAAATGATACTGGATGTAAAAATGGCATGGAAAAGCAATGTATGGATTCTCTGACATGTTTTACCCAAATTGCTAAAAGGGTTTGTCTAAAAGACGCACGGAGGCTGAGGAATAATTTAATATGGCAGTTAGAAATGCTATCCCTGGGTAGCTAATTGGCTTTTTCCAGCTGTGTTGTACTTACTGAAGGACAGATGGAGGGCAGTGACCCACTGTATCAGAGAGCTTATCTGTCAGTGACCTTCTTTCCTAGTTCTGCAAGCTTCATGATGCTGTTCCCAAGAACCTGTTCAGCATCATTTTTCTGTAACACATGTGGACACTGTTATAAAGAGGCATTCTTTCTAAACCAGCATTTTACACAATTTCCATTTCCCCCTGCTAGACTGGGGAGAGTTATTCTGAATTTCTTAGAGGATTTACCAATGTGATCAGATCAGACTGAGGTCCCATTTACTACAATTATTTTGCACTAGAAATCTCAGTTTCAGTGGCATAAGTAGCTCTGATTGTGTGACCCACATAATGTCTTTGTTTTGTTCATTTGCAATGCTTAGCTATACCTTATCTGCGGTGGAAATACTGAGAGATCAGAGTATGTGACATTTCCCTCCTCCTAGAGCTAGAAGAGTGAATAATAAGCTGCATAATCTCTCAACATTTCTGTTTTTCAAAAACACAAATGGTGGGGGTGCAGTTCCACGTAGAGATTAGCAAAATGCAATGCAATGTAGATTCTTTCTAATCAGTTTGGTGACATTTATACCTGAATCTGGTGCAGTCAAAATGATGACAGCAAGATGTGATTTTTCCTTTTTTTTTTTTGTTTTTGTTCATTTCTGAGCTCATGGGTAAAATTTTCAAAAGTGCTTACAGAACCCTAAGTTCTATTTTTAAAGATAACTTAGGTTCTTAGGAGCTTAAGTCCAGTCATGGCACCTAAATGCCTATATCCAAGCCAGAAGTTAGGCTCCTGAGTCTCTTATGGACTTGAAAAACTTTATCTGCCACTTTCACATCTCAGCAAATTGCTCTTTTATACAAATCCATTCTTCTGCCAAATTTGTCACCTGGCCCATTTGCCTTAGGGGTCTGCACAGAGTCTAGTGTTTTGGATTTGTGTTTCAAGCAGCGTCGGGGAGCTGGATTTTTTGTTGTTGTTGTTCTCTTACAAATCTGAAATGCAGGCCAGGCTCACAGTAAGCGTCAAGCCCTTTGAGCGACCTGCATTTCTTTGATAGCTGAACACGTTTGGCTTTGGGCCTGTCATCATAGCCTGATGTCGAAGATTTCCCACCGGTGTGGGGTACTTCAATTCTTAGGTGTCCAGCTTGAAACACCTTGTGCCTGATTTTTCAGAAGTTCTGAGCACTTACATCTCCATACAAAGTCAATGGGAGCTGGGGTGACCAGAGAGCAAGTGTGAAAAATCAGGACACTTTTTTTGAGCAGGGGCATCTAGTTGTGTATATAAGACAAAGCCACTAATATCAGCACGGTCCCAATACTATCAGGACATCTGGTCACTCTAACGGGAGCCCCGGGTGTTTGTCACTTGTGGAAATCAGGCTCTAAGTGTCTCCAGTTGGGCATTGAAATCTGAGAACTTGGCTGCATGCCTGTACGTATCCAGTCTAGCCGCTCATCTTGTGTGTCCCATACTGCTTTTTTTTCCTGACCCCATCTGCCTTCACACCTCATTCAAATTCCTTTTTAGAAACTTCTTCAAGGAGGCTTATAAACTGGAGCTTAAACATCTTAAACACTTTGAATTGTTTTTTTTTTAAATCTTCCTCTGCAAGGCTTCCCATCATGTCACATTCTCCCTCACCCTTCTGGTTTCCTACCCTGTCTCCTGATGTTTGTCCTTGTTTGTATTCAGGCCCTGAGTTTGCCAGGGCAGCCACAAGTGTGAACTCATCTTCTCCCAAGGAATCTCCGTGTTGAAAACTATCTGCGCCTGTGGATCCTTTTGCAAGACCAGGCCCTTGGACTCTAATTCTGTGATTGCACCCACAGTGACTTTAATGGAAATCTGCATGAGGCATAAAGCGCTGCTTGTGTGGATCCAATTTTAGGATTGGGGCTTTAGAGCATAAGCTATAGGGCAGGGAACCCATCCGGGTTTGTGGATTCACGTCGCATCCGTAAGAAATAATAACTGAGCACCTTAAACGCGACCTGTATTTGTGGTGCCACAAATTTACTCTCTCCTGTGAATATTTTTCTGAATAGCTGCTGTGAAATGAGTGGAAGCTTTATGCACTGAAAGTACATGGCATATTTAAACAGACTTTAACCCAGTTTTACAGAGTCGAGAGCCCATTTGCTTTAACTTTCAAACAGTGAGGCAGCTGAGGCTTTTTCTATGTTTAATTTTCTCAAAGAAAATCAGTGAGGGGTTTCTCTTTAGTGGCTTTTACCAGTGACTTCTCTGTAAAGCTGTGCAACACTCAGAGATGCTTTGGGCCTGATTCGCCTCAGTTTCACAAATTTTATTGCCAGAGTAACTCCATTAATTTCAAGGGAGACACAGTGATATAGGACAGGGTGCAAGAGAGCCAAGAATTGGGCTCTTTAGAACACACAGTGTCCCAAAAAATTGTCCCCATCCGACATGCTTTGTTTAATATACACTCCAAATATATCTTTTACCAGAGCAGTAAATATTCCAATCTGTTTCAGATTGCATCTCAGAATACCAGGTATAAACTATCAAATCTGGGTTTATGGAAAATAGAGCCCATTAAACTGACTTTATATCCTTTTTTATGAGAGTACAGATTTGGTTGATAAAGATAATAGTGCTGTTGTAATAGACTTCTGTAAGACATTTGACTTGGTACCACACAATATTTTGATTAAAAAACTAGAATGATATAAAATTAACATGGCACACATTAAATGAATTAAAAACTGGCTAACTGATAGGTCTCCAAATATAACCGTAAACGGGAATCGTCACTGAGTGGGTGTTTCCAGTGGTTTGGTTCATGGCCCCACTCTATTTAATATCTTTATCAAAGACCTGGAAGAAAACATAAAATCATAACTGATTCAGTTTCTAAATGACACAAAAATTGGTAAATAAGTGGTAAAAATGTGGTAAATAAGAGGACAGGTTACAGATTCAAGGCAGTCTAGGTCATTTCGTAAAGTGGGCACTAGCAAACATATGCATTTTAATAAGGATAAATGTAAACATATACTTTTGGAAACAAAGAATGCAGGCCATACTTACAGGATGGGGGATTCTGTCCTGGGAATTTGTGACTCTGAAAAATATTTGGGGTTGTGTGTGGATAATCAGCTGAACATGCAATGCTGTGGCCAAAAATGCTAATGTGACCCTGGGATGCATAAACAGGGGAATCTCACATAGGAACAGAGAGGTTATTTTTCCCTCTGTATTTGGCACTGGTGCGACCGCCGCTGGGATACTGTGTCCAGTTCTGGTGCCCACAATTCAAGAAGGATGTGGATTAAATTGGAGATGGTTCAGCGAATAGCCAAGAGATTGATTAAAACTGCCTTATAGAAATAGTCTCAAGGAGATCAGTCTATTTGGAGAAGGTAAAGGAATGACTTGATTACAGTCTATAAGCACCTCTGTGGAGAACAAATATATTTATTAACAAGCTCTTCAGTCTAGCAGAGAAAAGTCTAACATGAGCCAATGGCTGGAAGATGAAGCTAAACAAATTCAGAGTGGAAACAGGCGTAAATTTTTAACAGGGACGGTAATTAACCATCGGAACAAGTTATCAAGGGTGGTGGTGGATTCTCCATCACTGACAATATTTAAATCAAGATGGGATATTGTTCTAAGAGATCTGCTCTAGGGATTATTTTGGGGAAGGTTTCTGGCCTGTGGTATACAGGAGATCAGACTGGATATCACAGTAGTCCCATGTGGCCTTAGAATCCATGAATAAAACACATGCCATCAACTTTGTTGCTGTTATTAATTATCTGTATTACAGTAGTGCCTACAGATTCCCAGGTAAGATCATAGCTCCATGGTGCTATGTGCAGTAAATATACATAGTAAGAGACAGTCCTTGCCCCCAAAGAATTTACAGTCTGTGCAGATAAACCAAAGGTGGGAGAAAGGAACCAATATCCCCATTATACAAGATGGGGAAACTGAGGCACAGAGGGACAATAACTTGCCCAGCATTATATAGGGAGTCTATGGCAGAGCCAAGACCTGAAACCAAATCTCCTGAGTCCCAGTCCAGTGCCTTAACTGCAAGACCATGACACAAGCTGGCTTGCATCTCATGCAACTCCAGTGAAGTCAGCAGGATTGCTTGGGGAAGATGGCAGGTCAATGCAGAACATGGCCCACCATGTTATATGGTGAGAGATCGGCAAACAGGTCCCCTTCTCTATCTCCACTGTTGATTGCTTGTTTAGCACTGTAGAATTACATGATGCTGTGTAACCGGTAACGTGTGTATTCATGGTAGCAAGTACTATGCTCATTAGAAAGTGGTGGCAGAATTGAGGCACTGATGAAGTAAACTGTGAGCAGAAGGTGACTGAAGGAGTTAAAAGGATTAAGAGTGAAAGTGAAGAGAAATAACAATCGAGGGTGGGGGGCGGGCTCTCTGGAAAGAAATCTGAAGCTGCTCAGTATGTTTTTTTTCCCCTGCTCATGCGTTAATGACTTGAACAGAAATCTCCCTTTGGAGACCTTTTATTTTAGCATCTGAAAAATAATCCCTGAGTGCATTGCCGCTGAGCTGTCATCTGTGGGATGAGCCACGCCAGAGTAACCGGTGATGGCTGGTAGAAGCTATCAGGTGCAGAAGAAGAGGAGCTTTTCTGTTTAGCTCCGTAGAAAAGCTTTGGAAATATATAGCCACGTTTTCTGCTGGCGCCTGTGGGCACGGCTCCACCGATGTCAACCAGAGCAGCACTGGGAGTTAACACTACACTATGAGCAGGGCTGCCGAGAGTGGGTTCGGGCCCCAGTGAAAAAAAAATTTCGGGCCCCCCAGCAAGGGCGGATCGGCTAAACAGGGCTGACGAGGGGGGAGGGGGGGGAAGCCGGGGCCCGGGCCCCCTTCCGGATCTCTGGGCCCCGGTAAGATGACGAGAGGGGGGAAAGCCAGGCCCTGGGCCCCGTTCTGGACCGCCGGGTACTGGTAATTTGTACCGGCCCCCCCACCCTCTCGTCGGCCCTGACTGTAAGGGCCCAATTCGGAATGGATGTAAATGAGGGCAGCTTCATTTGGAATTAGTGAGTTTTGCCATTTATTTTCTTACACAGGGGTAGGATTGGGTCCTTATTTTGCACAGCAGCTTTCATACAAACTGCAGGCCTGACTCCGATCTCACCTCGGCTAACTCTACCCCCTGACAGAACTCCATTAAACCAGTCTGATCTTGGGCCCGGAGTTATGCAAGAGCAGAGGGAGTGAGAAGGTAAAGTGGAATGGGCCAGGGAAGAGAGACAGTCTTCACCGACGCCTGCCTTGAGATGGAGAACCCAGTTGTGTGGAAGTGATGAGTTCACTGTGAAACATAATAAAACTTGTATTTGGCTGCAGTTTCCATTAGAGGAAAAGGCCCTTGGATTAAGAGATCAGATCATCTCCAGGTCATTTCATTTAGCACAGCGCTAGTGTTCACTGAACGGAGGATGACACAGAATACTAAGATCTGCCGCTAACATGAATGGACCCATCTACCTAACATTTGAGGCCAACTTTTTTAAACCTAAAGTTAGGCTCCTAAATCTGTATCTAAGCCCATCAATAGAAGGATTTTTCAGAAAATGCCATTATCCCTATGTATTCCCGTTGAAGTCAATGGGAACTACAGATGCTCAGTGCCTTTGGAAATCATGCTCTTTCTACTGAAAGGCTCCATATTTATACCCATCTTTTTGCATCCATGTTTGAAAGTGTTGGCTCAAGTCTTTAGTGGTTTCTGAGCATAAATCAGCTTCGTTTCATCTAGTCTCCAGGCTTTGTCCCAACAGGGTACCTTTTTCTATCCATGCCACATGAAGATGAAATCAGACACTCTTTGTTCATGTGTATGTCGGCCTTCCTAAAGCGATCTCTTCTGTCAGGCTTAATACAATTAAATTAAAGGGTGTTATATCCAGAGGGGCTTGTAAGTGGGTCCCAGCCTCCTCCTGGACAAATCAATGGAATTCTGACCTTATCCCATTAAGTATGAGGGGAAATGAGAGGAAAACCTGTGTATTACATATTGATCCTCTTTGTGTCGGATGACATACCAGGCACAATATGTTAGAAGGGAAATATACTGCATGCAGGACATCTTATAAATAGAGAGAATTTATTTAGAGTTTCTGACCTTCCCCCCGCCCGACCCCCACGTGTACCCTTATTTAAAATTTAAATCTGTTGCCTAGGGCTACCCACAGGCAACCCAATTTTTTATGCTTCCTCTGAGGATGGCTGCTGCAAACTACCCAAGGAAGGTGAGCCAATTAAAAAGACCTTCACACATGTGGCTCTCAGTTAGCTAATTCTGCCCTCTAATCCATCTTGTGCCCTTGGCATGGGATAAGAGACAGCTCCTCCATATGTCCAGGAGGAAGGCAAGTTCCCAGAGCAGTGCATTTGGGAGAGGGTCAGGGGCAAATTAACCTCATGCTTTCATAATATATCAGACAGGCAATATCTTTGGCCATTTACTATTCAGATCTTACACAGTCGATCTCCGAAGCCCCAGCCAAAATAAAACACTGTTGTTCTAGGTCAGGGGTTGGCAACCTTTCAGAAGTGAAAAGTGTTGTGCCGAGTCTTCATTTATTCACTCTAATTTAAGGTTTCGTGTGCCAGTAATACATTTTAACGTTTTTAGAAAGTCTCTTTCTCTAAGTCTATAATATATAACTAAACTATCGTTGTATATAAAATAAACAAGGTTTTAAAAATGTTTAAGAAGCTACATTTAAGTATGGGCATTGCCAGCAGATCGAGGAACGTGATCATTCCCCTCTATTCGACATTGGTGAGGCCTCATCTGGAGCACTGTGTCCAGTTTTGGGCCTCACACTATAAGAAGGATGTGGAAAAATTGGAAAGAGTCCAGTGGAGGGCAACGGAAATGATTAGGGGGCTGGAGCACATGACTTACGAGGAGAGGCTGAGGGAACTAGGATTGTTTAGTCTGCAGAAGAGAAGAATGAGGGGGGATTTGATAGCTGCTTTCAACTACCTGAAAGGGGGTTCCAAAGAGGATGGATCTAGACTGTTCTCAGTGGTGGCAGATGACAGAACAAGGAGCAATGGTCTCAAGTTGCAGTGGGGGGGGGTTAGGTTGGATGTTAGGAAAAACTTTTTCACTAGGAGGGTGGTGAAGCACTGGAATGGGTTACCTAGGGAGGTGGTGGAATCTCCTTCCTTAGAGATTTTTAAGGCCCGGCTTGACAAAGCCCTGGCTGGGATGATTTAGCTGGGGATTGGTCCTGCTTTAAGCAGGGGGTTGGACTAGATGACCTCCTGAGGTCCCTTCCAACCCTGATATTCTATGATTTAAAATTAAATTAAAATGCAGAGCCCACCCCGTACCGGTGGCCAGGACTGGGCAGTGTGAGTGCCACTGAAAATCAGCTCGTGTGCCACCTTTGGCACGCATGCCATAGGTTGTCTACCCCTGTTCTAGGTGCTGGAGGGGCACATGATAAGAAATTTGTCCCTCCCCCAATGGAGCTGACAAGCTAAAAAGACTGGAGGGGAAACGGAGCAGTGACTTGCCCATAGTCAAACAGGAGATCAGTCACTGAGCTAGAAATATAACCCAGCTCTCCTGAAGCCTAGGCCAGTGCTCTGTCCACTAGATCAGCGTGGCCCCTTCAAAACATGACGTGTTTATGTTTATACATGCTTAGAGTTCTAGGACATCGTTCATCGCAAGGGAGCCTAAGACACGTCACAGACTACAGGCCAACTCCTGGTACAGTGAAAGCTAATCTGAAATCTTGTTCAGCTGACATCTGCTGCAGGAATCCTGCTGGCTGCTGCCACAATTTGCTCCAGCAGGGCAATGCGGGAGAACTGAAGCTGTTCCAAGCAAGAGCAGCATACATCTTCCACTAGCGCTGGCTGCAGCCTAACTTGTCAGCATGGGCTAGCACAGGGGTGGGCAAACTTTTTGGCTCAAGGGCCACATGTGGGTATAGAAATTGAATTGCGGGGCCATGAATACTCACAAAATTGGGGGTTGGGGTGTGGGAAGGCAGGTGGGCTCTGTCTGGGAGGGCTCTAGGGTGGGGCTGGGGATGAAGGGTTGGGAGCTCAGGAGAGTGCTCTGGGCTGGGATTGAGGGGTTCGGAGGGCTGGGGCAGGGGGTTGGCAGCGTGGGAGGTGGTCAGGGCGGCAAGGCTCCGGGCAATGCTTACCTCAACACAACAGTTTTCCATCGGAAAATTCAGTTGCGTCAAAATCAAAATGTTCTGTGGGCATGTGTCCACTTTGACAAAATTTGGTGGGGAAAAAGTCAAAACAACTCATTTTGACACTCTAGTTTTGATAGTGGTGAAACATTTAGATTCATTTTGGTTTTTACATTATTAATTGCAATATCTATTTTATATCATGATGTTTCAACGTTATCTCAATGAAGTGTGTTTGTGTTATTGAAATGGACCGTTTCAACATTATCGAAGTGAAACTATTTGAGAGTCCCAAACTGAATTTTTTTTTTGGAACTTTTAGTCAATGGAAAATTTTGATAGTTTGGCTTTTTGTTTCAATTCCGGGTGGGGGGGAGAAACGGTTGGAATTTTCTGTGGAACAAAAATTCTGTTTTCCAACTGGTTCTATATAATTTATATTTCCTGCATTATGGTCCTGAAAATCAATCCCGTGTGCTGTTGGCATAATCCGAACATATACTGAGCCACTTTTTCAGCTGTCCATTATCACTGTAATTGAACTGAGTGGTACTAAATTCTCAGGAGTCCTCCGCTCCTTACATTATTTTAATTTTCATGAGTCATGTTAGCTCTTGCTTAACTCCAACCTTTTACATGCTTCGGTCTTCATTCCTTCCTGGCATGTCTGCTTCTCATCCCCACAAGCCGTCTTTCTGTTCTCAGTGAAATGTTCTGCTATGGGACTTGTCATCCTTTTAACTTTTCATGAGCAAAATAAGGTTTTTTGTCCCCTCCATGCAGCTTCAGTGAAAGCAACTTCATTAAGACATCAGCTATCTAAGAAGAAAAGTGAGGAAGAAGAATTAAATACTTTTCTCCCCAAATCCTGGAATGGCTTCTGGCAGCCTGGTTTTGATGATAGCTTATTAAACACTGCAGCGTCAATGCAATGCCAGCTCCGGTTAGATTCTTAAGTTGCGTTTGAAGTTCAGTGAGAGCCAAAGTCTTAGGGAGCAGTGTGCTGTGGGTTGTGCTATGTGTTGTGTTGGTTTTAGGAAACTTTGTGGACCCCCAGAAATCTTAAACAGACAAATCTCTGCATTTCCTATGGGTGAGGAGGAAGGATGCAGTAGGTGGGGTGGGTAGAAATGTTTTGAATTTCAGTGTGGGGGAGTAGATGGGGATATTAGAGGAAATTATCTTGATTTTTCTCTCACGCGCGCACACACACACTCTGAAGCTGGTTGGATTTTTTTAATTGGAAATTTTGGTGAAAAATCACTAATCCCTCCCCCCCACCCAATCTTTTCACTCAGCTCTCTTTGGAAGAGTTTGTGCTTTACGGGAGGGAGACAAGTTTTACTGCCACTCTGCACAGGTGTAAGTATTTGCACAAGGTGCAGGACAGTGGAGAATCAGGCCTATTGTATTTGAATATACAGCAGAAGAAAGAGATGTCATGGAAATCTTCCAACTTTAGCCATATAATATGGCTCCAGAGTGCTGAAACGCTGTCTAAATGCTGTGACCACTCATGCTAGCTAATGGCCCACTAAAATGGAAAATAAAATGCAATTCCTTAGCTCAGCCTTCCCTGTTATGTACAAAATAATGGCCTTGTTACGCGAGCTAATGGTCTGAATCTGCTTCCGCTTTGCTGTAAATTAGGTGCCGCTCTGCTGACGTCAGTGAAGTTATACAGGGTAAAGCTGGAGAATCAGGCCTTTGCTAGAGTCGCTAGACAGGAGCACAGTTTTGCTGCTTAAATGTTTACGCTTTAAGACATTTACCATGTCTGAGCTATTTTGCTCTGTCTCTTTTTGCTGCACCACATCACTGACAATATAAATCAGAGACAACCATTCACGTGGCTTTCTGGTTTACTCTTGTTTATTGATCTATGCAACATCACGCTCTCCAGGGCAGGGACTATCTGGATTGTCTGTGTTTAGCAAACATTGTTGGTACTTAGCAAACCAGAGATGCGCCAGGTGCTTGCCAGAATTACAGGTGAAACAACTAAGAATCACTGCACCCACCTCTGAAATGCAGGCGCCTCTAGGGTGGGACATGACAGTATTTAACAGCACATAGCAATTTCATTTATTATTGTTATTTATACTTTATTTTTGTTTTGGCCACGCCCAAAATGTGCTAGGTGCTTTCAAAAGAGAGGATAACATGGCTCCTGCCATAAGGAAGCCTAATTGTTAAAAGGCAAACTGTTCTGGACACGCAGTGATGCAGAATGCCTCATACAGTTGAAACAATCTGGTCAAAGTATGCAGGTCAAATGTAATTACTGGGCATGGCAAGCTGCAGAATTTTCATGCAGATTTTAAATCCCATGGTGCTTGGGGATGTATGCAATTGAGGGAGTGGAAGAAGGTTGATTTAATCCATTTAGAAATGGGGCAGGCTCCACTGATCACGCAGCTAAGTTTGAACTTGGCCAGGGCACTTGTTCTAGGATCATCCCCTCTGGCAAAAAAAAATGTTCCTGGGCTGAGTCAGGGCCTGAGTTTTGCATCTTGCTTGAAAGAACATAAGAACGGCCATCCTGGGTCAAACCAAAGGTCCATCTAGCCAGTGTCCTGTCTTCTGACAGTGGCCAACGCCAGGGGCCCAAGAGGGAATGAACAGAACAGGTAATCATTAAGTGGTCCATTCCCTGTTGCCCATTCCCAGCTTCTGGCAAACAGAGATTAGGGACACCATCCCTGCCCATCCTGGCTAATAGCCATTGATGGACCTGTCCTCCATGAATTTATCTAGCTCTTTTTTGAACCCTGTTATAGTTTTGGCCTTCACAGCATCCTCTGGCAAGGAGTTCTACAGGTTGACTGTGTGTTGTGTGAAGAAATACTTCCTTTTGTTTGTTTTAAATCTGCTGCCTATTAATTTCATTTGGTGACCCCTAGTTCTTGTGTTATGAGAAGGAGTAAATAACATGTCCTTATTTACTTTCTCCATACCAGTCACGATTTTATATACTTCAGTCATGTCCCCCCTTAGTTGTCTCTTTTCCAAGATGAAAAGTCGCAGTCTTAGTAATCTCTCCTCATAAAGAAGCCATTCCATACCCCTAATCATTTTTGTTGATGGATGGGGTTGTCTGCCAGGCTGCTTGGGAATTCATATCCTTCATTGAGAGCCTTTAATTAATAACTTAAGATTCAGTATTAACAAACAAGCAGGTTCATTGGCTACAACTAGCATGGCTAAGAGTTCGCTAACAAAGCTCCCAAGATGATCTATCTTAGGCTCCAGGGTGCACTAGATCGTCTGAAAATCCTGGAGTTGGATACAGTGAGGCCTGTTTCTTTGTTGTTCCAATGAGCTGGCCTGGAACGCAGGGAAGATCATTGCACAGCATTAGATTTCTTGAGCTTTCCATTTGGTATCAACAGGGGCTGGGACACACTTTGCATCTTTGAATTACAGTATAGTCAGCCTCAAGCATTCAAGAAATCAGGCTTATAAAATTGTGATTTATTTAAAGCAATAAACCTGGGCTTTTTTTGTTTGCTTTCTGTTTTCAGAGCCTTTCGGTTGCACTCGCTTAAAATTTTCAAGCCTTTCTCTGCAACCAGGAGCCCTAGAAACTTATTTTTAAAATGAAAACTTGAGATTCTCGTGTGATCCCTTGCTTCCAGGAGCTGGGGCTTTAAGAAATCTGTCGTAAGAGTTGGCGACACTAGAACTAGCAATTGTTAGTTTATGCTTAAGCCTGGCAGAATTCAGTTTTTTATTTTTTGTAATTTTGGCAGATAATATCAAAGTTTAATTTGAAGCATTTTTTTTCATTTAAGTTTTCACAGTTGCGATAAATTATTGGAAGGTCAGGCAATAATTATATAATGACAATAGACATTGAGACTCAAAAAAAGTTAAAGCTTTATAAGTATTAACACACACATTGTCAACATCACATGTCAAATGTCCTTTCAAACTCCCAGTTCTCAAGCAGCATATTTCTTACTTTTTGCCTATCTGTAAATTTCGATTATGATGGAAATAGTTTTTGTGTATGTCTGGTGAAATCTACATGTATTGACATTTACCGGTAAGAATCTAATCCTTCCAAACCTATTTATGCTCTTATTTGGTCAACCGGTATATTAAGGACATAAGAACGGCCATGCTGGGTCAAATCAATGGTCCATCTAGCCCAGTATCCTGTCTCTGACAGTGGCCAGTTTCTGGTGCTTCAGAGGAACAGAACGGGACAATTATTGAATGATCCATCCTCTGTCATGCAGTTTATATAGCAGCTGAATGAAAACCACTGCAAACTTGTCTATATTAAAAAAACTGCATTGGTGTAAAAGAATCAATTTGCAATTGAGCTAGTTACTCTGGTGCAAACTTCTTAATATAGATCCCGTTAAACCAGTTTGAGCCTTAATAATCGTTTTAGACTGAATCAGTAAATTTCCAAGTTGAGCTATCTTGATTTTTTTTAAAGTAATCTTTAAACTGGCTTAAGGGTGTTCACAGCAGGGGTTTGCACCAGAGTCTTGTAACCTGACCCAAACCTATGACAAGTGTTGGACTTGGGTCAGGTCTGGAAACAACCCAAGTCGGGTTATCAGGGTCCCTTTCCCACTCTGAACTCTGGGATACAGATGTGGGGACCCGCATGAAAAACCCCCCTGAGCTTATTTTTACCAGCTTAAGGTTAAAAACTTTTCCAAGGCACAAATTCCACCTTGTCCTTGAACAGTATGCTGCCACCACCAAGTGATTTAGATAAAGAATCAGGGATAGGACCACTTGGAGACCTATTCCCCCAAAATATTCCCCCAAGCCCTACACCCCCTTTCCTGGGGAAGGCTTGAGAATAATATTCTCACCAATTGGTACAGGTGAACACCGAGCCAAACCTTTCGACCTTAAGAACAATGAAAAAGCCATCCGGTTCTTAAAAGAAGAATTAATTTAAAGATAAAAGAATCACCTCTGTAAAATCAAGGTGGAAGATAACTTTACAGGGTAACAAAAGATTCAAAACACAGAGGATTTCCCCTCTAGGCAAAACGTTAAAGTTACACACACAAAAAACAGGAATAAGCCTTCCTCTTAGCACAGGGAAAATTCACAAGCTAAAACAAACGATTCTCTAACACATTTCCTTGCTATTACTTACTATTTCTGTAATATTAGATGTATCATTTCAGTGGGAGCTGGATTACTTGCTTGGTCTCTCCCTTTTTTCCCAGAGACAACACCCACACAGCACAAAACAAAGCCCGTGGGGTCAGTGCAGCAGCAGCTCCATGCCCCACTCCTGCTGGCCCTTGCCGCTATGCCAACCCAAAGGATAGGAGCAGCCAGAGACAGAGGGACAACCCCATGCTCTGAGGGTCCCTCAACCTCTGACTGCCAGAAGCGGGGACTGGATGCCCCCGGACTGGATCACTCCATAAATTGCTCTGTTCTGTTCATTCCCTCTGGCGCATCTAGCACCGGCTGCTGTCAGAAGACAGGATGCTGAGCTAGATGGACCATTGTATGGCCATTCTTAGGCTCTTAGATTGCGGGAAAGTGGCGTGGATAGATGGAAGCTCCCACTAGGCCTTGTTGACGGCATTGACACAGGTTTGGGGGAAGCATCTGGTTCTGGTTGGGTCGGTTCTGAAAACAACTCAACGTTCTCGGGTCGGATTGGCTGTGCTCCGCTTGGGTTTGGGTTGGCCTTTAAAATTCAGCCTGAGCAGACGGCTAGTTTGCTCCGGCGTAAATAGATCAACTTGGAAATGCATTCGGTTACGTTGGCACAACTTCAGAGTAGGCCACAGCCTGAGAACTTTCAAGTTAAAGTCCAATGAAAAAGCAAATAGGTAAAGGCTGACTTCTGCCCAAGGATTGTTGGGAGCTATTTAACTGATCAAGTGGACAGAGATAGCGTCCTGCCCAGGACTTCTGCCAGTTTCCCATGTAACTGCACGAAGGTTTCCATAGCTAGGTTGAAAAATGAGACAAGTGAAACAAGAGCAGTTGGGATGCAGGCCGGCCTGCTCAGAGCAAAGGGACATTGAGAATGCAGTGTGATTGATGTTCTGCTGAATTGCATTTATTGGTTCCCCTCTCCGATTTGGGCATGCGGTTAATCCACTTTGAAACCTGGCTGTGCTAGCAGCAGCAGCTTCAGAATCGCCTGATGGTTCATGCCAGAAGAGCAGTTTCCCTAGGGAGGTCAAGCAGAGGGCTGAGGCCCAGGATATTGTTAAGGTGATAGAGAAAGGAGTATAGACTGAATTATGGAGTCAGCTGCTGACCCAATACAGCATGGGACACAGATCTAATAGTGTGGGCCAAATTCTCTGCCCCGGTTACAGCAACTTCAAAGGCATCTGTAGGAGTCTAACAAAGGCGGCATCTGGCGATGGGTGTTTACAAAATGTCACACCACCCTTTTTCAGTCCACTGAGCCATGCAGTGCCTCCTGATTTGTTCACACCCCCCCCCATGTTATGTTTCAAAATCACTGCTGTAAAAACAGTGTTGAATATGCATTTGGGAGGTGCGTGTGCGCGTTTCTGAATCTGCCTCTGCATTCAGTGAGGATTTGACACAGGTAAGCCCCACATCCCAGAAGGTTACCATCCACGAATCCATCCCAATCCAATGAAATATGGCACGGATCAGTTCTGCATGACAAAACCTACTCACGCTGTCTGACATGCTGTTTAGAGGGAGCAATTGTCGTCACTGCGAAGCAGCCTGGTTTAGCGGTGACAGCCGTGTGACTCATGCTTCCAGCCTTTTGTGGGAACAGCCTTCATGAGCTTCTCCAGCAGTAGAGGATATCATGTGGCATCTATCCCATATTCACACCCTTCCCCTACCCTTCCCTGACCTGTGTCCTACATGATACAGTCTCTGCAGGTGGTACTGTTTACTGGTCTCAAAGAACCATGCGTACCTAGTGGCTCTAGAGATATGATTAATAACAGCAGTGCTTGGGAAACTGTCAAATCAAGGATGGAATTCAGTTCTCTAAGATAGCATTCAACTGCTTTACCCAGGAGACCCTCCTGTCTCTTCCTGGGGTTTTCTGCATCATTCACCACAAGCCTTCCAACTTCTGCAGTATTTGAGGCAGGGATCTTACAGGCAAAAGCATCTTTCACTAGACAGCCTGATTCATCCCCAGAGCAGATCTCTCCTGTGCACTGAATGAGGTAAGGATCCCGTGGGGAAAAAGGATGTGATCATATCATTAAAAACTGAATCATAATGCATACACACAAGGAGCCATTTGCTAACTTTTGAGTGCTGATGGTTGCAAAATCAATGTTCTTTTAACTCTTTGGTTGGTGTGTGTGTGTGTGTGTGTGTGAGAGAGAGAGAGAGAGAGAGAGAGAGACAAAGACCCAGCAAAGAGATACAGCCACTTAATTCATTCTTGGAAAAACTGATCTTCACTCATCAGACAAGCGCTGAGGACAAAGTCTAGGATTGTCAAGGATTTAAAATGGTGCTGTTTTTAATAACAACACTTAGTTCTTATATGGTGCTTTCCATCAGTAGATCTCAAAGCGCTTTACAAAGGGAGGTAAGTAACACAAATTGGCAGGAGTTAGTGAATTTTCTTTAACGTGACATACCCGACTTTCCCTGCAGAGGGCACTGAGGAGCCCAGAGTCAAAACTCCAGCAAACTGTGAGTTTGCCGCTGCTGTAGAATATTGCAGTGTTTTATAATAAGGGGTGTGGCATATTGTGCAGGGTCTTAGAATCATAGACTGTTAGGGTTGGAAGAGACCTCAGGAGGTCATCTAGTTGAACCCCCTGCTCAAAGCAGGACCAATCCCAAACTAAATCATCCCAGCCAGGGCTTTGTCAAGCCGGGCCTTAAAAACCTCTAAGGATGGCGATTCCACCACCTCCCTAGGGAACCCATTCCAGTGCTTCACCACCCTCCTAGTGAAATAGTTTTTCTTAATATCCAACCTAGATCTCCCCCACTGCAACTTGAGACCATTGCTCCTTGTTCTGTCATCTGCCACCACTGAGAACAGCCGAGCTCCATCCTCTTTGGAACACCCCTTAGGTAGTTGAAGGCTGCTATCAAATCCCCCCTCACTCGTCTCTCCTGCAGACTAAATAAGCCCAGCTCCCTCAGCCTCTCCTCGTAAGTCATGTGCCCCAGCCCCCTAATAATTTTCGTTGCCCTCCGCTGGACTTTCGCCAATTTGTCCACATCCCTTCTGTAGTGGGGGGACCAAAACTGGACACACTATTCCAGGTGTGGCCTCACCAGTGCCGAATAGAGGGGAATAATCACTTCCCTCGTTCTGCTGGCAATGCTCCTACTAATACAGCCCAATATACCGTTGGTCTTCTTGACAACAAGGGCACACTGCTGACTCATATCCAGCTTCTCGTCCACTGTAATCCCCAGGTCCTTTTCTGCAGAACTGCTGCTTAGACAGTTGGTTCCCAGTCTTCTCCCTTCATTGCCCTGTGCTGAAACCAAAGAGCTTCTCTGTAAATTCTGCAAAGTGCATTTTTCCTAGGATGCAGGTATGTCTACAGTGTAATTAAAAACCCTCGGCTGGCCGTGGCTCAGCTGACTCTGGCCCGGGCTTGGGCGAAGGGGCTGTTTAATTAAGGTGGAGTCATTTGGGTTTGGGCTGGAGCCCAGGCTTTGAAAGCCAGTGAGGGGGGAGCGTCTCAGAGTCCAGGCTACAGCCCAAGCCTGAACATTACACTGCTATTTTGACCCCTGCAACGCAAGTCCCAGTCAGTTGAGCTGGGCTCTGAGACTCGCGATTGTGGCTTTGTTTTTGCTGTATAGACATATCCGGAGTGAGCAATGCTGCCCCTTTAAGAGAGCTCCCTTTTTCTCATGGGAGGAGTAGCTCTTTAGTCCATCACTGTCTGTATTCCACCCACCCCCATCCTTAGATTGCTCTTCTTCTCTGTGTGTCTGTAAAAAACGTGACCCTTCCCCATCGGGCAGCTCTGCTGTCTCGAATCAGACACTCAGTATGATGTCTGCCTGCCAGCATTATTATTTTCCAAAGGACCATATGCCAGAGCAGTTTCATGCACAAAGGCATCCTTGCAAAAGCAGACTGTTCCCAATGGGCAGTTTTTAATGCACTGCCCATAGACTTCCATGCAGCATCAACTGATTTCATTGTCTGGCTGATGATTTGCCCCGCCTCCTGTATATTCATTTTAATTGAGCATGCATGGCAGCCTATTGATTTGCATGACTTGACCCTGAACAGACTGTGACGATGGCCTCTTTGTGCATTCTGTTTTCTCACTGCAGTGCGCACGTGTTTCCCAGCTGCAAAACTGCTGCTGCTGCTGCTAATTTTGGGGGGCGAATGTGGTAGACGCTGAGTGCTTGTGAAAGCAAGAAATTTGGGGAGGACAACTTAGCTGCAGCTTGAAAAGAGCTTACGGTGTTCAGATACCACTGTGATGGGTTCTCTATAGGTAGCTGGACTGCACAGACTCCTATTCAAACTGCCCAGCAGACGTCTAGCAAGGCACCTGTGATAAATGAGAGGGGGGTATCTCCCTTTTGTGGACACTTAGCCAGCCAATTGGCTATAGAATCCCTCTTGGTGGTGGTTCTCTACTTGCTTTACCTGTAAAGGGTTAAACAGTCTCCCTGCATAGGTGAAAGGAAGGGAGTGGGCACCTGACCAAAAGAGCCAATGGAAAGGCTAGAACTTTTTAAAACTGGGGAAAAAACTTCCCTTTGTCTGTCTGTCTGTCTGTTCTCTGGAGAGAGGGGACAGAGCAGAGACAGGGCTGGGACTCTGCTGTAAAAAGCTTTTTGTCAGGTATGGAAATCATCAGATCATATTTAAAGCTACTCATTTGAAACCCCAAATATGTAAGTAGACCAGCAAATGTCTAGAAAGACGCGATTAGGTTTATCGCTGCTTATTTCTTATTGGCTTGTGGACTCCTCTGTGCTAACCCCAAATGCTTTTGTTTTGCTTGTAACCATTAAGCTGGACTTCAAGAAAATCATTCTTCATGCTTAATTATTATATTGGCTCTTGTTAAATCTAGTAATAGCCTGCATTCAGGATGTATTTTCTTTCTTTTTGTTTTTAATAAAATATACTTTTTTTTAAGAACGGGATTGGGTTTTTGTGTCCTAAGAGGTTTGTGCACATCTTGTTTCATTAGCTGGTGGCAACAACTGATTTCCTTTTGTTTTCTTTCTCAGCTCTTCCTTGGAGGGGGAGGGAAGGGCTTGAGGGTACCCCACAAGTTTGCCTTCCTGGGTGATTTTTGCACTTGGGTGGTGGCAACATCTACCAATCCAAGGTCAGAGAGAAGCTGTAACCTTGGGAGTTTAATACAAGCCTGGAGTGGCCAGTATTAATTTTTAGAATCCTTGCGGGCCCCCACCTTCTGCACTCGAAGTACCAGAGTGGGGAATAAGCCTTGATAGCACCATAATCCTAACCTGCAAGCACCCTGTGGCTCTGACCTTGCACAGAGACACGTTTTCAAAGAGATGTTCGAAATGCCGTTTGTGACATTTTTGCTTGTGCCAGCACAAGACCGCTCAAATCCCACACTTGTACATGTCGTACTGATTGGTGTGTGATTGTCTCCCTCTAGAGGTTCCCCGTGACTATAGCAGCTTGCTACTAATACAGAGCTAAGACCTGCTCTTTCTGTTCAAAGGCATAGGTGCTGGAATTAGGGGTGCTGCAGCACCCCCTGGCTTGAAGCGGTTTCCATCATATGCAGGGTTTACAGTTTGGTTCAATGGCTCTCAGCACCCCCAATATACAAATTGTTCCAGCCCCCCTGTCAGATGGTAGGGTCTTGTGCTTTAGTTGTGGAAGATCTCAGAGCTGAGTTAAAGGAACAATTCCATTAGATGGTAGCAGTAGTAGATCCTTATCCTTGTTTGTGGACAAGGCAGGTAAAACACCCCAGGATTCCCCTAAGACTTTTGCTGCCGTAAATTACATGGCCGGGTGTGTGTGAGAGAGATCATGTTGCGACCACAGCTAAAGAGGAGAGCATTCTTGCTCAAGCTGCATCTGCGTGCTTTTAGCAGAAGGTTCTCTTCTCCACTGCCAGTGCAGCAGCTACAGTACTGACGCAGCTGGTACCCAGGGACTGGAATTCTTTGACCCCCAAATGGCTTTTTGAATGATTTGAAACCGTTTTTGTCATTCAAAATGCCTTGTTATTTCATCAAAACCCAAAAAATAATGGGTTTTTTTAGGGGGGAGGAGGTTGAGGGGGGGGTCCTTCCCTTTTCTGATGTGAAGGAAGCCGAAAAATTGAGATAAAGACGCTGGGGAAAGACAAACCAAAAACCCGTGAATTTTATTTTTCATCAAAATGAAGTGGGGGGAAATGAAATGTATTAAAAACATTCTTTTGAAATATTTTATGGAAAATACCATTTTTGACCAGCCCTGAGACACACGCATCACAGACATGCAAATGCTACCCTGCATGGTTCATGCACTATGGGATTAAATACCCCTTCTGTCAAATAGTCCTTGGCTGGGTCCTCCCCAGAAAGATTCCCGTGCTATTGATTGCAAAGGGCACCCATTTCAATGACAAACAGCAGGGTTAGCATGACGGGAGCATACCACAAGGCGGGTGTGTGCAGCGACCCATACCTTATGATACACACTTTGTCTTATTAAATCCAATATTTATCAAGTACGCAGGAGAAGGCTATGTGGATAAGTGTAATTCTGCACCCGTGGCTTTTCCACGTTAAAATTGGATTGGAAAATAATTGCTGGATTGTGCTCTCGGTTGGAATCTATCTGCTTGTGGAAAATATTAGCTGAGCCCATGTGCCGGGGAAGATTTAATGGAATAAACGTACAGGTTCAGATCCTTGGCTGTGGAGTGCAAAGCCCGGCTCAGGAAGGGTGTATGACTGTGCTTCCCCAATCCTGGGGTGGCCACTCCCTGCTCCACTCCACAGGTGTAAATTAGAGCAGCCTTCAGTCTTCTCTAAAATAAGCCAAGTGCTTTTTGGTCCCAATGGGCTGTAACATCAGCAGTGTATATGGAACACACAGTTCTGCACAGTTCTGCCTGGGCACAACACTCTGTTCTGCTTGCACAAATTCGGATGTGTGCAATCATTGGAAGTACAATTTCGGCCACCACGGCTAAGGTTGCTTCAGTAGACAGCTGAGCCACCCAGGCTGCAGGAGAGGGGAGTGAAATCTCCATTGCGATGCATTGCCTCTGGTGCAGGCCGGCTGATGCTGCATGGGAGAGACGGGCACCATGGGATCTGCCTCGACAGCGCCCCAGTTATGCCATGGAATGAAGCCTTCCCTTTCCTCCGCTCATCAGTTTAACCGTAGCCTTCACGGTCTGCGATGGCCAAAGAGTGGAGCAAAATGTTGCTCAGGGCGATGTCAAGCTTCCTCTTCAGTTATTTGGGTTCAGCTAGAACAGCCCAAGATGGCGGCTGTGAAGTGAGCTGCCTTCCTTGTAATGAAACTGGAAACACCGCCAGCCACTCTGTCTTCTTTGAGCCCAAGTATATGTCCCCGTTTCTGGAATCAGGGCATTGCATGGGGGCCTCTTGTATCTGGAATTCCGACGTACGCTGCAATCCATTTTTGGAATAACCTTGTAGCAGCTGCATGTGCAACAGTGTGTTCATAAGAACCCCAAATAGTAGGGTTACCATATTTTAAGTGTCCAAAACGAGGACACTCCACGGGACCCTGTCCCCGCCCCAACTCCACCCCCAGCCCCACCCAAACTCCGCCCCTCCCCTGAATGCTTCGCCCCCCTGCTCCTCCCCCTCCCCTGCTTCCCGTGAACATTTGATTCGCGGGAAGCCTGAAGCAGGCAGGCAGCAGGTAAGCTGGGGCTGGGGCTGGGGCTGGGTGCGAGCAGGCGCGGCCCAGTCCGGCCCCCCCAGCCGGGCCCCCGTAGCCGAGTGGCTCCCTCCGGCGGCTGGCTCTGGCCCCAGCGTCTCCAGCCTGGCTCGGCTCGGGCCCTGGGGCGCCGGCTCCGGTTCCGGCCAAGCGCGCCGGCCCCGGCCCTGGCCCTGGGTGAGCAGCGCCAGCCGGCGGCCGAGCAGTCCCAGTCCCAGCGGCTCCGGACGGCTCAGCTTGGGCCCCGGTTCCGGCCGAGTGGCTCCGGCCCGGCCCCGGCCCTGGGAGAGCGAGTGGCGCCGGCCGGCAGCCGAGCACCCAGCGGCCCTGGCTCTGGCCCCAGCGGCTCCAGCCCGAACCCAAGCCCCACGATCCCTCCCTCCCTATTTTCCCGGACATGTGTGACTTTTTGGCAATTCCCCCCGGACGGGGATTTGAGGACCAAAAAGCCGGACATGTCCGGGAAAATCCGGACGTATGGTAACCCTAATAGCCTCCGCTAGGGCTGGTGCATGCAAAGCAACCAGTAGAGGAAAATTGGAGAAATAAGAAAACATGTAGGTACATAAGAAAACATGTCTCTCCAAACTAATATCCTTGATCCAAAGATTCCTGCACATTGGGGATGCACTGATCTAGTTTGAGCCAGTCTCTAATCCAAACTCAACTGGCAAACAGTTTTCTATCGCTCCTTTTCAATTATTTCTAGATGAAACAGCTTTCCTTCTCGCAACCCCATTGCACCGTCTGCGTAACCTTGTCAGGAAACAGTGGAAGCCTCTTAAAACTATGCATAAAGGACAACAACTAATCGGCTATTGCCTCACATGTTCTGCCTGCAAAATTGCACTAGCAAAATGCCAGGTGATCTTGGTTTGCATGCAAAAATGGAAAGGATGCAATTTTCAAGGTGCATTTTCCTAGGAACAAAATTTGGGGCTGGCATGAGACCACCGTGACTCTGTGTAGGTGATCTGGTAACATGAATGAGCCCCTCAAGCATCTCAAGCCCTCTAGGGGATTACAACCTAGCCTCTGTTGGTCAGAGGTGGAGATGGACGGCAGGAGAGAGATCACTTGATCATTATCTGTTAGGTTCACTCCCTCTGGGGCACCTGGCATTGGTCACTGTCGATAGACAGGATACTGGGCTGGATGGACCTTTGGTCTGACCCAGTACAGCCATTCTTAGATTCTTATCCTTTCATTCCTCACCAATAACTGCAATAGTGTTACAAACATGGGTGCCTTGTGTTAAAAACATGTTCCCTGCAGTAGCAGCCTCCGAAAGCTCCTGGTTCTGCCAGAGCCATCTAGGATCCAGAAAGATCCAACTCATTTGTTTTCCTGCTGTGGAAATCTTATCCCTATTTAATACCAATCATCCAGCCACCAGTGAGCAAATATTCCTCAGCTGCGTATTGGATGGACTGAGGATACAATATCAGATTGACTGCTATGCTGGAGGCCGCTGAAGTCTCCCAGTATGGTTATCCACAGAATATGCATGGCTTGAGCCCCGTGGCACTGCAAGCTTCTCCCATGCTACCCTGCCAATATTCCCAACTTCTAACCCCTGCAAGGGGGCAGTCCATTCTGCATGGCTCAACCTTCCGCTCAGACTGCCTACTAGGGGAGCAATTACAATCTTGGGGACGGGGCCACTTATCCACTGGCAACCGCCCTGAAATGAACCCAGATCACCTCCAACAAGCCACCAAAATAGGAACTTGATGGCAATGCCTGTCAGCCACTCCCCACCAGGGCCAAATTCTTTATGCCGCTTGCATTTCACGCACTGGGTTAAACTCAGAGCTGGCTGTTAGCAGGTGCAGCTGCAGTGGCTTGAGTGGATTTTACTCCACGGCTGAATTTGCACCATTGACTTCATGCTCCAGGGTACTTACAATGTAAGGCGGCTCCTCAGGCTTGCCCACAAAGTGTCTGACTGGCCGATGAGACGCAGCTGAACAATATTAGGCAGCTGCATAGTTTTAGGTCTAGACACAGCTGTATTCGGCCTCCTTTTAAGAGGTAACTTAGTTTTTTTTTTTTTTTAACATCCATGCCATGGCATGAATAATTGATCCAAATAATTAAAGATATTGGATGAGACAAATAGGCAGCAATTACTTTATCCACAGAAGAGGCCAGGACCTATGGGATGAAGTGGGTAAGAGGCAAAGCTGCGGGCACTGCAAACCCTGCTATGTCTGCCTGCTATGCACAGGGCCGGCTCTAACTTTTTTGCCGTCCCAAGCAAAAAAAAAAAGAGCGCCGCCCCGCCGTAACACACCTCACCCGCGAGCGCTGCGCCGCCCGAAGACCTGCCCCCCCGAGTGCTGCGCTGCACAAACCCCCCCCCCGAGCGCCGCGCCACGCAAACCCCTGCCCCCCCAAGCACCGCGCTGCCGAAGCCCCCTCTGAGTGCTGCGCCGCCCGAAGCCCCCGAGCACCGTGCCGCCCCGCCCAAGCCCCCGCCCTCCCGAGCGCCACGCCGCCCAAGCCTCCACGCCCCCCGAGCACCGTGCCGCCCAAACCCCCACCTCCCCGAGCGCCGTACTGCCTGAAGCCTCTGCCCGCGTGAGTGCCGCGCCGCCCAAAGCCCCGCCTCCCGGAACGCCGCACCACCCAAGCCCCCCCTCCGAGCGCCGCCCGGCAGAAACAAAAACAAACAAACAAAAAACCCTCCAGCACTGCCCTGCCGAACCAAAAAAAAAACAAAAAACCTGAGCGCCGCCCCACCCCAAGCACGTGCTTGGTCGGCTGGTGCCTGGAGCCGACCCTGGCTATGCAACAGCATGTGCCAGGGAACTCTTAAGCACGGGGGGGTAGAAGTTCTTGTCCTGAATGTGGCTCTTCTCAAAACCTGTGGAGAAGACACACAACAGGAGCCACAGAGGGGTGTTCAGGATGGGACCCAGAGGTTGGCAGGTGTGTATAGGTGGTGGGTAAGTGTGCCATGACAATTGGGCGCCTCTTATTTATGTTCCTGGCAGTAATGCAGTGTGTAATGTGCTATTTAGGGAAGGGATTGTCTCTCACTATCTCTAGACCGGGGTGGGCAAACTATGGTCCGAGGGCCACATCCTGCCCTTCAGACATTTTCATTTGGCGAGGGCTTGCCCTGCTCTGCGCAGCTCCTGCAACCAGCTCCTACACGTAGGGGCAGCCAGGGGGCTCCACACGCTGCCCCTGCCCCAAGCACTGCCCCCGCAGCTCTCATTGGTCAGGAACCATGGCCAATGGGAGTTGCAGGGGCGATACCTGCAGATGGGGCGAAAGGGGGGACATGCCGCTGCATCCAGGAGCTGCTTGTGGTAAGTGCTGCCCGCAGCCTGGACCCCTGACCCCTCCTTATGGCCCAACCCCCTGCCCCAGTCCTGATCACCCTTCTGCTCTCCGAACCCCTCGGTCCCAGCCCGGAGCACCCTCCTGCATCCCCAACCCCTCATGCCCAGCCCCACCCGAGAGCCCGCACCCCCTCCTGCACCCCAATCTCCAATTTCATGAGCATTGATGGCCCACCATACAATTTCCATACCCAGATGTGGCCCTTGGGCCAAAAAGTTTGCCCACCCCGGATCTATACAGTACCTAGAACAATGTGGACCTGATGGGACCTTTTGGTGCTACTGTAAATACAAATAAAAAATAATATAAAAGGAAGAACTGTCTCAGCCTGCCCCTGTTGGTATAAAAAGTAGAGCAATTAAAGAATATGGCAGACCCCCAAATTAATGTGAAAAGTAGGGCTGTCAAATGATTAAAAAAATTAATCGTGATTAATCGTACTGTTAAACAATAATAACATACCATTTATTTAAATATTTGGATGTTTTCTACATTTTCAAATATACCGATTTCAATTACAACACAGAATACAAAGTGTACAGTGCTCACTTTATATTTATTTTTGATTACAAATATTTGTACTGTTAAAAAAAAAGTATTTTTCAATTCACCTAATTAATACAAGTACTGTCGTGCCATCTCTTTATCATGAAAGTTGAACTTACAAATGTAGAATTATGTACAGAAAATAACTGCATTCAAAAATAAAACAATGTAAAACTTTAGAGCCTGCAAGTCCACCCAGTCCTACTTCTTGTTCAGCCAATTACTCAGACGAACAAGTTTGTTTACATTTGCAAGAAATAGTGCTGCCCGCTTCTTGTTTACATGTCACCTGAAAGTGAGAACGGGCATTATCATGGCACTGTTGTATCTGGTGTCACAAGTTATTTATGTGCCAGATGCGCTAAAGAGTCATATGTCCCTTCATGCTTCAATCACCATTCCAGCGGACATACATCCATGCTGATGACAGGTTCTGATTGATAATAATCCAAAGCAGTGCAGACTGACGCATGTTCGTTTTCATCATCTGAGTCAGATGAGACCAGCAGAATGTTGATTTTCTTTTTTGGTGGTTCAGGTTCTGTAGTTTCCTCATCGGAGTGTTGCGCTTTTAAGACTTTTGAAGGCATGCGCCACACCTCGTCCCTCTCAGATTTTGGAAGGCACTTCAGATTCTTAAACCTTGGATTGAGTGCTGTAGCTATCTTTCGAAATCTCACATTGATACCTTCTTTGTGTTTTGTCCAATCTGCAGTGAAAGTGTTCTTAACATGAACAGCATGTGCTGGGTCATCATCCGAGACTGCTATAACATGAAATATACGGCAGAATGCGGGTAAAACAGAGCAGGGGACATACAGTTCTCCCCCAAGGAGTTCAGTCACAAATTTAATAAACACATTATTTTTTTAACGAGCGTCATCAGCATGGAAACATGTCCTCTGGAATGGTGGCTGAAGCATGAAGGGGCATATGAATGTTTGGCATATCTGATACGTAAATACCTTACAATGCTGGCTACAAATGTGCCCTGCAAATGCCTGTTCTCACTTTCTGGTGACGTAAATAAGGGTACGTCCAGGGTAATTGATCTATCGGGGATCAATATATCGCGTCTTGTCTAGACGCGATATATCGATCCCCAAACGCGCTCCCATCGATTCCGGAACTCCACCAGGGTGAGCGGCGGTAACAGAGTCGAAGGGGTAGCCGTGGCTGTCGATCCCGCACCATGAGGACTCAAGGTAAGTTGAAATAAGATATGTCGACTTCAGCTATGCTATTCCCGTAGCTGAAGTTGCGTATCTTACATCGACCCCCCCACCCCCAGCGTAGACCAGCCCCAAGAAGGAGGCAGCATTATCTCCTGTTAATGTAAAGAGACTTGTTTGTCTTAGCGATTGATTGAACAAAAAGTAGGACTGAGTGGACTTGTAGGCTGTGAAGTTTTACATTGTTTTGGTTTTGAGTGCAGTTATGTAACAAAAAAAGTCTACATTTGTAAATTGCACTTTCACCACACAGAGATTGCACTACAGTACTTGTATGAGATGAATTGAAAAATACTATTTCTTTTGTTTATCTTTCACAGTGCAAATATTTGTAATCAAGAATAATATACACTTTTGATTTCAATTACAACACAGAATACAATATATATATAAATGTAGAGAAACATCCAACGTATTTAATAAATCTCAATTGGTATTCTTTTGTTTAAAAGTGCGATTAATTTTTTTGAGTTAATGGCGTGAGTTAACTGTGATTAATCGACAGCCCTAGTGAAAAACACCTATAACTCCCATTTGGACAATCCTGGCGTAGATCAATTAATGCATTCCTCTATCCTTTTGTGTAATGATGGCCCACAGCACACACTGGGAGGCTACGGTATGTAGGACAAACAGATTGTGTTTATTGCAAACTTCTAACAGCTGAGTGACTTGCTGGGTCACTGTTCTTGGTTAATGAAAGTATGGGGGTGGAGGGTTAGCGTGAGACTTGGCCATGAATGCTGAAAAATGCTTGTGTCTGATTGGCAGGCAGTGTGGTTTGCTCTGTAGCGTGTGACAGTTCCTGGGTGGATCTTAACCAAGTGCCTTCTAAGGGACAGAAGCATTGGAAGCGCTGGCATGGCCAGAACATTATGCTCTGGTGTCTTAAGAACAGGGGAAGGCTAGCGGATAAGCACTGGAATGGGTTACCTAGGGAGGTGGTGGAATTTCCATCCTTAGAGGGTTTTAAGGCCCGGCTTGACAAAGCCCTGGGTGGGATGATTTAGTTGGGGCTGGTCCTGCTTTGAGCAGGGGGTTGGACTAGATGACCTCCTGAGGTCTCTTCCAACCCTAATCTTCTATGATTCTAATGTATGCCACTGCTGTTTACCTTCCATTTAAAAAATGCCCTATGTCACTATAACATGCTTTACTGATGGGACTGTTAACCCAATGCTGCTGGGATGTTGTTTTGCTGACAAAGGGCAAAGAATCCAAGTCTTAAAACACAATCACAGCATTTTCTACTGGCTGAAAAGAAAACCAATGATTAGATCTACTTCACAGCCAGGATAGTGATAACGACCTCTTGTTGGGAGCTTAGTTAGTGTTTCCAAAGAATTCTGAGACCCTCTAAGATGAAAGGACTGTCCTTATTTCACAGGTCTGTGTGCAGTCAGTATGTCTGTAATCTGCTTACACTCAACTGGAGTCTCGCGTTCTGGGTTCAGTCTCTTTCAGCCTTAATAGGGATCTTTCAGAAGTCTTATGATAGAACCAAGTGATGTGTTTAACCCTCTGCTGTGTGGGGAAACATTCCGACAGCCAATGGGTTCTTCTTGGATTTGATCGTGCGAGATATCGAGCCTTGCAGGGGCTGAGTGACCCCCAGCTCCCGTTGAAATTAGAGGAGGTTGAGTGTGCCCAGCACTTTGTAGAACTGGATCTGCCATGAAGGAGCTTTGAGCCTGGAAATTCAGATCCAAAATCAGCTCAGAATCTGTTCAGAGTCGGGGTTCTGATTCAGGCCTATCTGAATCACATCTGATTCCTTCCAGCTTTTGGGAGGGCGGGGGGGGGGGAGGGAGAAGAGGTGGAGGGAAGGTTTAAGATCCAGGGGTCATCTCTAATAGCGACATTGGAAATAGCTCAGTGTGCAGCTAATTACTCAGTGGCTTCCTTCCCACACTGCAGATAAGAACTAGTACAATTAAATGAACTCAGTGCTTGCATACTACTGTTTCACTAATTAAAGTTTAGAATCAGTTGTCTTGGGCAGCGGGGCAGCTGAGTGCTGCCCCTTCTATTCCACTCCCCCCTAAATACAAAAAAACACTCCACCCTGCGGTTTTGAACACCCATTTCAGCAAACATCTGAGTTTTGAACCTTTGAATCCCCTCCTGTGTCCCACCTGTCCTGCTTGAGGTTAGGATGGAGCATCACAAAGTTTATGGGTTTGGATGAGAACAAGTAACGAGCCCCCTGCTTCAGAACCAGATGGCTTAGAAAGGTTGGACCTAGTTTTCCTCTGCCCGGCACCTCTGTCACTTCTCTCCACGTTACGATGCTGATTGGGGAATGTTTTGCCCTCACTTCACACAGATGTCAAGGGGTGAGAATAAGTCCTTAGAATCCCCCACGATCCATGATTCTTCCAAGTGTCTTCAGCACAGTTCATCTGCTCAGCCTGTATGAAGGTCAATGGATAAGCATTGGCCTGCTAAACCCAGGGTTGTGAGTTCAATCCTTGAGGGGGCAATTTAGGGATCTGGGGCAAAAATCTGTCTGGGGATTGGTCCTGCTTTGAGCAGGGGGTTAGACTAGATGACCTCCTGAGGTCCCTTCCAACCCTGATATTCTATTCTATGATTTCTATGATAACACAGCCCTATCTGTCAAGGCTCAGCAAAAAAATATTACTTGGGATTCTTCCACGTGATTAACACTTGCTGGTGAGCTGCCTGCCCCTGTCCCCCCGTTTCAGAGCATTTTATCCAGAATATAATGAAAATACCTTTATATTAATAGTTGCATTAGCCACTGTGGTGTTTTTTATGGCCTCTGGTAGCCAGCAGTGTCCTAGCTTTGGAGCCTGGTGGTTAGCTTTTGGTGCGTATGTGAATACTACAGACAAACATGAACGCAAAGCATATTTTAAATAGGCAGCAGATGAGTGAGATTGCCATATTGCTATGTGCCACCCAGGTACCTGATCCTGTGAGCTGCTGAGCCGGTCCGGAAAGGTGCCATTGAGTTGAGGTGCCATCACCTCTTCAGCTTAGGTGCTAACTGCCCATGTGTGGCAGGTGTTGAATTCCTAAGATTTAGGGTTTTGTGTCAGAAGACTCCAGGTGATCTCTCCCAAGGTACATTCCCAAAGATGGGTGGAGATCAGCCTGCTATTTATCTAATCAGAACAGTGGTTCCCCCAATGTAGCTCCCCGCTGCCTGACACACACAGCTTGATTTGCAGGCTGTAATGAGCACGTCTGATATAAGGGGCTCCTTACACCACCTCCTTCAACTGGATCAGGTATAGTACATCTCTGTGCTGGTGTAGATCCTACCTGTCTTGAACTAGCAGGTCCATTGGAAGGCAATGACCAGCATATGGACACAATTGCTCTGTGCACTGACAACAGGAAATATACCCCCAGCCTCACAGCCCTGGCTTTCTCAAGGGGTTGAGATTTGCCTCTCCTTTATCTCCAGGAAACTGATGTTTGTCTTAATGTGACCGCACGTGTTGCAAACCCTGCATGTGAGAGGGCTGACAGTCTAGTGCATTGGCAGTGCCTGTGCCGGAAAATACAAAGTGTGGGTAAAATTGACCCTGCTTCAAAAAATATTCCCTTTGTTTCTGTTTTTGAAAGCACATCATCTTTTCTTTCTTTCTTTTCATCTTGAGCCCACACGCTCCAGGACACACAACAAGGAGAACTCCAGAGTGAGCTGCTAACCCCAAAGGGCAGCTTCACACAGCTCATCTCTGGGAAATGCCGGGATGGGAAAGGAGCTTGCCAGAGGCCAAGCTGGCCTGCAGGTCGGGGAGGGCATACGCTGGTGGATGCCAGGGGACCTACGCAAAGACACTAGCGTCGAAATGATCAAAGATGCCAAGCAATGAGTGTGACACAAGATGCCATGGTCCTGTATGGGCTGCCTCCCTGAGGCTCTCCTACTTGAGCTAAAGGGCAGCTACTCGCGGGTGATGAGGACCCACCCTCTCCTTGCGTGGCACTGGGAGACGCATCACGCGTGGCACCACAAAAGGTCTCAGCTGCAGGCGCGTGTGGGCGATTGGTTGTTTTCTGCATGCGGTGGTGCAGCTTTGCAGGTGGGCGTTATTCGTGCGTGTGCTCGTCTTCTGCATGGGCCTTTGGCCTGTGTTATATCTGATGGGCCCAGTTCACTACCCCGCATAGACCAAGGGGGTTGGCATTTGCACTCCCAGGCAGCGAATCTGTGTCCCATGCAGGTGCACGAGAAACACTGCCAGGCCCTCGGCTATAGTAATCCAAACCCGTACTGCACAGTACTGGAACGTGGCTCTTGCTAAAATACGTGGGCTGCGTTCTCTGCTTACTTACACTAGAAAAAGCCAATTGACTTCAGTGCCTTTGCTCCTCTGTTTCCAGGTGGAGAATTTGGTCTGTATTTGTTTTGTCATACAGGGTACGTCTACACTGCAGTGTAAACCCAGGGCTCGAATTCAGGCTCAAGCTTAACCCCCTTTCCGACCACATACAAACCATGCTAACCCAGGCCTTGGACCCATGGTCCCAGGACCCCATGGGGGTTGAGGGGTTCAAGCCAGGACCCAGGGTCCAAGCCCTTTTGCTTTGCAGTGTAGACGCAGCCCCACTGGATTTATGCTCTGGGAGTCCACCAAAAGTATTCCAGAATCCCACAGGCCCATTTTCTTTGTCCTCTGGACAGTCAAGTTTGGTGGACGGTCCTGGAGTGTTCACTGCTCCATGAACAAATGGCGAGAGCAGCCACATTTGGGGAGGGGGCTAGGAAGTCTGGGATGTGGGCGGCTGGACCCAGGCCTGCATAATGCAGTGTAGATACTGGAGCCCTAGGCTGGAACCCAGGGTTCAACAGTTCTTAACCTGGGATTACAATTTAGTGTAGACTCTGAAGCCTTAGGTTAACAAACCCAGGGTCTGCTAACTTGCGTTCTACCAACCCTGGGTTTACATTGCAGTGTAGATGGGCCCTTTCATGGTAGCTTAGGGGCCTTCTCTGCATGTGGCCGAATCCTGTGGTATTTAAGGAAGATTCCTTTGAAGCAGGGATCAAGGCTGTGTGGTGGAAGAAGTCATAGAATCATAGAAGATCAGGGTTGGAAGGGACCTCAGGAGGTCATCTAGTCCAACCCCCTGCTCAAAGCAGGACCAATCCCCAACTAAATCATCCCAGCCAGGGCTTTGTCTGTGCATCCACATCCCCTTCTTCTCTAATGCTGCAATCCTTGTGCTGCTGGCGCGGGTTGCATAGATCAATTGAGTGAAAGCAAATGCACCTGGTTCATATGGGTATGAATTGCTAATGGACAGTGGAAACTTTGTGAAGTTCATGCTTTTAAGCTGCTTGTTTGTCAAGGTAGAAAATGAATTTTTGCACATTACTCCCAACTCCCTTCTCCTCAAGTGCTCAGTTTGTCGGTCTGTCTATGTATATCTCTCTGTAGCATCGGAGTGTCTTATTGCGTGATGAGGTGGGAGGGATTTTCCAAGCAGGACCATTACCTATGCCATGCCAGATTGCACCACCAGCCAATCTAGCTGGATCACTGCTAAGGGCAGAATGCCCCGGCCTCATGTTTCTCAGTAGGCGGAGAAAACCTTCAGCAATCACCGCGATGCAGTTCTGTACATGGGGATGGAAGGAGAGGAGCAAGTTCATTCCTGACCACTACCGTGAGCATTGTTTAAGCCCTGAAGCATGAGATTTGACAGCAGTGAGTTAGCTTGGTGCTGCAAAGCCACTCAGTGTGCTTGCATTGTGCTCTAAGCAATGGCCCCACCCCAGCCTGCTTTCCTGATTAGCCTCATCTTCCCAATCAGTCTGTACACAACCACCCACCCCGGCTGGCTCTTGGTTGACGAGGCCTAAAGAGTCCAGCAGCATCCAGCCAGCTTTATCACCCCTGACATCTGTATTTAGGCAGCAGGCGGTTGCGCCGTGGTGCTGCGGTACCTTAAGACCCTGGGTAACTAGGCAACAGGTCTGATGCTCCTTTCACTGGAGCGGAGGCGAAGGGAAATGACTCCGTTCTGCAGATGCTGGGGGAAAGACTTAGAGAAAGGAGGAGACTGACCTCCCCAAAATAGGGACCTTGGAGCCTGTGGCTTTTGGAGAGGAGGGTCGTGGGCACATAGGTGGTTAGGAGTCTGTAGGATGTACCCAATACTAGCCCAGCTTTGCATTTCCCTTACTCGGTGAATAGAAACTGCTTGCTGGGGCGCAAAATAAAAGGAGACGCTGCCGCTGCTCCCCGCACGCCTCATATCCTACCACCTGTGTCCTCATGCTGCAGCGACAGGGTGTCAGAGTGTAGCACTCCTCGGGCAACACCCTAAGCATTAGGGAAAGACCATCAGGCTCCGCCATGGAGCCTTCCTGACCCCTGTTGTGATCCGCTGACACCCTGATGCATGAGGTTTCTTTACCCTAATCCAGTGCGGGAAATATTATTACTGGTCATGAAATGATCCAACCACAGGTTGTTTCTAGGAAGGATAAGATGCAGCTTCAGGCTGGATCAAATCCGTGGTCCATCCAGTGCAATATGCTGGCGCTTTAGAGGAAGGTGTCAGAACCCCATAGTAGCAGATGTGGGATAATCTGCCCACCCACATACATTGGATCTCATCGTTCTCTGACCATTAATGCTGACAAGTTTTTGGCGGGTTAGTAAACCTTGTGCTTCCGGAGGTAAGCCAACCTTGGACTGTTAGAACTCTGGATAGTCTTGTTATCCATATAAATGTGTACTCCCTTCCTCAGTCTTGCTGAACTCTTGGTCTCCATGACAGCCTGTGGCAGTGAGTTCCACAGTTACAGGTTGTGCGGGAAAAAGTTTCCTTTTTCTCCGTTTTGAATTTGCTACCTCCAGGCCCGTCAAGAGAAATTTGGGGGTTGGGGCCCCACACCTGCTCATATCACTTTGTTTACACAGATGGGTTTTTTTGGGTGGGGGGCTGACCTTGGAGCCCTGGTACATTTGCCCCTCCCCACCTCTTTAAACCCATTGATGATGACCTGTTCTGTTCATTCCCTCTGGGGCACCTGGCATTGGCCACTGTGGGACGACAGGATACTGGGCTAGATGGACCCTTGGTCTGACCCAGTAGGGCCGTTCTTATGTTATGTTCTTATTGAATAGGCTTTTGCTCTTGTGTTAGGAGACGGGGGTAACAGTAGTTTCCCCTCTCCCTTCTCTAAACTACTCATTAGTTTATGTATTTCTATCACGTCCTCTCTCATTAGTCTCCTTTCTAAGGGAAACAATCCCATTGTTTTCAATCTCTCTTTATAATGGTTTCCATGCCCCATATCGTCCTTGTCCTTCTCTGAATGTCCCCTAATTCTGCAGTAACAAACCAGTGTGCTCCTAATGTAACACACACGGGCCAGGTCCTGTGCCCAGGTTCTCTGCCAAGCTGCAGTAGCCAGGCTCACCACAGGGTGGGGCTCTCTGGAGAGGGGGAGAGGAATAACCCTACCCACCAGCTCAAGGGTGCTGTAGTAGCCCCCAGTCATTCTGCCCATGCCCTTTGGGGAGCAGCTTATGTTGTGTCAGTAGCTGGAGGATCCACATAGCGATTGGTCAACCTCTCCTATCCCAACTCCTCCCTCAAGCCCGGTGCGGGATGCAGAGCTGAGAGTTGGGCTTCATGGAGTCTCAGAAAGGCTCCGTGAGTTCCTACTCACTCTTGTTGTACATCAGGACCACACCACTTCCGATGCTTTTGTGGAAGGCAATGCAGTAGCAGAGGGGGTCAGGAGTCACCTCTGTGCATGCAAATGCTGACTTGAGTGACTTGAGCCGCTCGAGGCCGGGGCTTCTGAAAACACGGGCATATGGTTTGCTCTTTCACAGCCGAAGGGGGAGAGGAAAAAAATGTAACCAAAGCTGAAAAGAGCTGGGGAGAATCCGTGGCTCGTATGCGCAGCAACTGAAGCAAAAAGGTGGGGAAACGTTCCTCGGGGGGGGCACTTTGATCGACAGCCCGGAACTCAAGTCCAGCTGGCAAAGAAAGACCCTGGGTTGTGACTGCAATGTGCGTAAAGATATGCAGCAAGTTTTATTATGCAGGGTGAGAGCTTTCCCCAGAGGACATCATGAACAATTTGGCAGGGAAGAGGGGGAAAAAAAACAAAAAAAATTTCTTGCAAAGTTTGATTTTTCCCCCCGGCTTTTTCTGGCTACTTCTTTGTAGGCAGAAATCTCATCATAGCAACTAGACGTGGCTAAGGCTTCTCAAGCCATTTTCGTCCTCTAAATGAAGGGTTGATCCCTGCAATGTATATTTCTGGAGCGGTCTTCACCATGGAAACCAGAGAGCTTTTTTACTTTTGCCAAAGAAGGCAAGAAGTAGAGAAGCATTGGGGAAGAAATTATCAGAGTTTAAATCCTTCGTAGCCTGGTAATTCCCAGCATTCCCTGTTGCTGCTGGAGAGAGTTTCAAAAGACAGGGAAGGTGCACAGATTGCAAGCATCTGCAATGGGGGAGGGGGGGGAAGGGGGCGGAGAAACAGGTTGAAACAAAACAGCCACCAGAACGTGCTGGAAAGAAGAGACGTTTCCTTGCGCAGGTGATCAAGGGGTGGTAAAAAGGAGGAGATCCGTTTATTGAAAGCAGAATGGGCATTTTATTGCTTGTATAAAAATAATGCATCGTGTCAATCTCTTAAATCCTTGGCTTGGCTCCATAGCTGGTGTGAACTGCCATAGCCTCACTGACTTCCCTGGAGCGATACTGATTTACACCAGCCTCTAATGTAGCAGCAGCACCAGCAGCGGAGGCCCACAACTCTACTGCTTTGTGTGTGTGTGTCGGCGAAGCAGGGTGCAGCTGGGTTAGCCTGTGGAGGGGACCACACCATGGAGAAGGCCAGCATTCCTCAGGGAGAGCAGGGTAGGTGGCTCTTCTCCCATGGAGTCAGCATTCTGTTCTATTCAGGTTCTTGTACTGTGCCCATTACCTTGGTGTTTGAGCGCTTCACTGAGGGTGCAGGGTGACCACATCCCCCAAACAGCCATGGCAGTTGCACTGGGTATGGTAAAGGGCTTTATTCCGGGGAGAGTCCATAGAGAACTTCACAACATAGGGATATTCTCAGCCCCGGCCTGCACTGTCCTGTTAATTAACGACACACCTGAACTCCTTACCCTCATCTGTCTGGAATCAGTTGCCCTTTGGCTTCCCCATAAAGGGATGTTGGGAAGCGGACACTGCATTGCTGGACATCATGATCTCTGGGGGTCATTAAACATCCCCTGGCATTCATCGTAAGAGCAGGAAGGTCCGCCTCAGTGTTCTGTAGTTATTTGTATTGTGCAGCCACTTCGGAGCCTTGTTTCCTGGCACTTCCCCATCTGTCTGTATCCCTCTGTTCTCGCTTGTCTTATCCTGAGCTTGTCATCTCTGTGGGGCAGGGACTGTCTATTTGGGCTGTGTTTGTACAGCGCCTGGCACAAGGGGATCCTGGCCTCTGGGCGCTACAGCCATTCAAATCTTAAATAATAATAATAGGAGCCAGGTCATGACTTCCTGCCAATCTGATCACCTTACAAAGATGCAGTTGCTTATGATAGTTTTCTTCGCCTCCTGCCCTAACCTGTTGTGTAGCATGGCTATGCACTACCTCACTCCACCCCAGAAGTGGCTGTATTTGCATAGGGAATGAAAGGATCCTATATAGTCTTTAGAGCTCTGTAAATGTGAACGGCTGCTGCCGTTGCTTCAGCAGCATCCGCTTGGAGGAAACCAGTGTGCACGCAGCAAAGCCAGGCACTGGCAGATGCAGAAATGTCAGCAGCCGAGAGAGCTGGGGTGTGGCAGAAATGCTACTGGCAGGGAAGAGCCTCGCTTCTTGCCCACGCAGGCTAGCTGCCAGCACACGTGGGCTTTCCGGCGTGGCTCCAGCAAGCCATTCTAGCTCCAGCGTTCCCCTCCACCCCCATGTCTGCTCCAAGCCGAGTGCTACCTCTGCTGCTGGTACTAGCACACGGAGCAGATTGCATGGGTGCACAGATCTTTCCCTGATGCATTCTGCAAGGGCCAGGGGAAATCAGAAAGGATGCTCAGACTGCTCCCTCCTCGGAGAAGGGAGGAAGTTTGCGCCACCCTCGCTCAGCTCTGCACCCTCCCCTTGTCCGGACAGTGGCAAAATGCCATGAGAGCTCCAAATGGGTTTGCCAGCATCACATTTTCCATCAGCCGTGCGTTGCCCAGAGCCCTGGGGGTGCTGTGTGCCTGTCTGGCCTGTGCAGTCTGGCTTTAGTCTAGCCTGTTAATGCAGGGCGACCTGTATCCAAAGCAGCACATGTTTCAGAGGCCGTAGATCCGTCTCTGACAGCTCACCTGAAGGGCTGGGCTTCCTGCTTAGTTTAGGACAGTCAGGCACGTGTTGTCCTTGCAGATTTGCTATTGAGGGACGAGTCATGGGGTGCGGATGGGTCTTCTGCAACGTGCCCGTTTTCTATTGCTGTCCGTTTCTAATTCTCTTTCTAACTGCAAAGTCTGCGCTCGGCTGAGAGGGCAGGCAGGCAGCCGGACAAGCTCAGCAATCAGCACCAGGGGAGCAGAGCCGGGTGGCAGCAAAACACTTCATTAAGTTGGATTTTCTCCGAGAAAATCTCCAGCCCTCTCGGGAGAAGTCAACATCTTGGGGATTCGTTTATGGCTTTGCTCTTCCAAGCGGCGCTAAAAGCTTTGGAATTAACAAGACCGAAGCAGAACTTTGGAGAAATTTGGATCTGAATGTAAACCCTGTGGCCCATTTTTTCCTGCTACGCTCATCTCTGTAGTTTGTGTCTCAGCGAAGTCTGAGGCCGTCCAGCAGTATCATTTCACTCTAGCATGGGCCATGCATACTCCTAGCTCTAGAATGTAGTTTGGGAGCAGAATGCAATCCCTGACTTCATTGGGGCATTCCCTGTTCCCACTGTTCTCTACAGTCTCTGTTCACGTTGCACTGGCTAGAAGCCTGCAGGCTCCACTATTGCTGCAATGAACCAGTCCCCTTGTAGTTAAACACCCATTAGCACCGAGCTAAGGCTGGGACCTGCCCCCTCCCCCCCCCCCCCCTCCCCAGGGTCACTGAGCTCCTGTGAGAGGCCCTCCCTATAGGGCAGGTGCAGGTTTAAGTCTCTGGGGCTGTCTCCTGCCCTCTCCATGCTATAAAGACTGCCTTGCTGTGTGCAGACTGCATGATTCCAGCTTGCTGGTGGCTTGCAAAGAGCAGATCTCGCCCTGGCTGAATGCTTCTGGCAGTGGCTCGGCCATGGCTTTGGTGCTAGGCGCAAGCTCTCTGTGTGCTCTCTAGGGGCTAATCACCATTGCCATCTCAAAGGTCTGCACCCAAGGAGTATAGGAGCTGGACAGACTTAGCCCTCTGTACTCAGCAACGTGAGCTGCTTCCCTAGCTGAGAAGAGGAAAGATTAACCCTTAAAAGACTGGTTCTTGGAAGGAAGCGACCAAGTCTCCTAGCCCCCAGGCTCCAAATTGTTAACATGCTGATGCATGTCTCCCTTTCTCTCCCTCTGGATTGTAGCTGAGAGATGTTCTATGTGTAAGCGGGGGAATGGTCCCGCTATTGTGGGGAACTTTCCTGGCTTCTGCACTACCCCGGTGAAATGGGCTAGCGAAAGGATCTGAGTCCTCGCTTCCCCTCCCTTTACCCAGAGGCCTCCCTGCCCTGGAGGACTCCCCTTCCACTCTCCTGTCTGGCAGAATCCTCGTAACCCCAACAAGGCTGGGCCCAGGATTCCTGGGGGGCTCGACCCCCAACCCTGCTGTGGTCGCCAGGACAGGGCTAGGGTGTCCCCACTCCAGGTACCCTCTCTGCACTGGGCACCTCCCTGACCCACTGATCATTTCATACAATTTAAAGCAAATACAAGTTGTTTAATTAACAATTAATTTAAAAAAAGAATAAGGAAAAATGGGAAAGGTTAAAGGAAAACATCACCCTGCTCTGTGGCAGGGAACATTACAAACTGTCTCTGGAACGTCAGGGCAGTTCACAGTCTGTTCCTTGTAGGTCCCAGGCTCCTTCTCAGGCCCTGGCTGTGCTGCAGAGACACTGTGGGTTGGACACTTGCTCTGGCGGTGGCTCTAGGTGGCAGGACCCTTCTTCCCAGCGTTGCCCCCGCCCTGACAGGGTTACAATCCCCCTCCAAGTCTAGCCTGCAGAGCCTCTTGGCCTAGGCGTCTCCCTGTGCTGGACCCACTGCCCAGGGTCCCCCTCCTCTTCCCAGCTGCTCACCGCCCCCAGCTCCAGACTGCTCCAGCCCCAGCTCCAGCTCCACTCGGCCTCAGCACGACTGCAGCTGCTGCTCTGCCTCCAGCTCCCTGGGCTGCTTCTCTGGCCCCTCTGGCTCTGGTGGCTGCAGCTCTCCCCCCTCAGCCCAGAGGTCTGCTCTCTCTGGGCTGTGCTCTGGCTTTGGGGCTGCAGCTTAGCTCGGGCCCCTGCTCTCTCCTTAGCTCGGCCCCACTCTGTCTGACCCAGGCAATTCCAGCTCAGACATGGAGGACAGGACCCCGCCTGGCCTCCTGACTCTCTGATCAGCCTGCCCGCCCTGTCAATCAGGCTGATCTGGAGTATTGGCCTCTCCCCATTGTTCCTGGGGACTGTCAGTCTCAGGCTCCTGATTTCCCATCGACCCCTCCCCTTTTAGTGCTGGGAGCTAGCCAACCAAAACACCTCCACTGAGTGTTAGTAAGGGGGCAACAGTCCCCTTACATATGCATCCTGCCCCTGATGAGACCAGCGCCCTCCTCCCCCCCATCAGGTTTATCACCCTCAGAAACGTCTGCATAACACCCTCCGCAGGCGCTGCGGAAACCGGATTAACCCCAGCGCCAAGAGCAAAGCACGTACGTGCTGCAGAAATGGAATCCAGGGTCGTTCTGCGGCAGAGCCACTGCTGTCTGTGAAGACACTGCCCTGTTCCCTGCATGAGATGCCCACAGAGAATCTTATTGCTGTGACCCCAGCTTGGCTCTGTTCCGAGCACCGACGCACAGGATGCTGCAGAAAGTCATCTCCTTGGAGCCAGGCCAAGGAGGGGACTCTCCGTGCAGGCTGTGTTGTGCCACTTGTTAAATGCACAGGCCTGATAATGATCAGGAAGCAGAGAGGGGACTCTGAACCCTGAGCATGAACTCTAAAATCCCAGCCTTAATTAAGCCTGCTGCTCCGGTATTCATAATTGGTCCTTACTAGCTGATTCCCAGGCACACCTGGAGGATGCAGGGAAACGCTACCGATTTGAGGGCATAAAGACGGTTGAGCACATGAGCGCATTAACCTTTTGCTTCTGGAGGAGTGGGTTTAACTGCTGGTTTAGATCACAAAGAAATTGAGTTTGGTGGCATCTCATCTTCCTCCACCTCTGTCTTAATCACAAAACGGCTGCGCGGAAGGACAGGGGAGCCCATTTCTGTTTGAAAGGCTCAGGAGCAGAGCAGCCGGGTGTGCCGCAGGTCAGGACTGAGGTGCATTGGGGAGCAGGAATGGGACTGCAGGGGGCGCTGCAGGACAGGACTGAGATGCCACTGAGTCACAGGCGGCTAGTGACTTGCCCAAGTAGAGCAGAGCCCAGGTCTCCCAGCCACCGGACCATCCTTCCTTTTTGTGGCTGGTTTGAATAACTCAGATAATATGAACCTCTAGTATTCAGATTATTAGAGAAACCATAGGGTGTGTTATCATAGGGTGGCCAGGTGTCCGGTTTTCGATCACACAGTCGGGTCGAAAAGGGGACCTGATAGTATCCGGTCAGATCTACTGACTGGACACGCAAAGTCCAGTCATCACCCACACCAGCCCCTACTCAGCCAGGGGCACCTCTTACTTGCATCGGGCGGCTGCAGCTCCCAGTCCCAGCTCTGCAGGCAAGTGCCTCCTGATCCACACCAGGGGGGAAGGGGGAGAGAGTGGGGAAAAGCAGTGAGCGATGGAGGGAGGGGGAAAGAGGAGCGAATGGGGGTGGGCGGGGCCCAAGAGGAAAGGGACAGGGCAGGAGCAGGGCCTCGGGGGAAGAGGAGGGGCAGGGGCGGGTCCTTGGGGGAAAGGGGTGGGGAAGAGGCAGGTCCTCGGGGAAAGGGGCAGGGAAGGGGAGGTTCTGGCATTCCTGCTAGAATGTCTGTTTTTTAAATATTACAAAGTTGGATACCCTATGTTATCAACATAAGGGAATCTGCATGCCAT